>NW_026061910.1:0-221211 GCF_023897955.1 Schistocerca gregaria | reverse complement strand
CATTTCTTGCTTTCTTGTCGCTACCCCTGCCAGCCGTTTTTTCATGCTACCTTTCTCATGCGACAAAGATGCTTCCATACTGATTTTAAACTATCGTAAGATACGATATTAAGGAACTCAGTTTGAAAAGAGTGCGCCAAGGAAGACTTGCAAAGAGTCTCTGGAAATAACAAAACAGTATGAAGTGACAGAAATGTTGTGAAATACGTCAGGGCATATTGTTTTGTAGCAGTGCACAACGGCAAATTTGTAAACAAAAATTTACCTTTCGTCGCTACAAGAGATGGATACTTTGTCGAAAAGCCTGTGTCTTGTGTGCATGTTTTCGCACCTTTCCACGGCACGGCGCGGCACAGAGCTGCTCTGGTAGCTCCGAACGGCCGCACACGTCGCCTCGGACACGCCGGTTCGGCCCGCGCCCATCTCGCAGATGTTCCTCGTGCTTGTGCTGTCATATGGACCGCGACCCGAGCGGCAGCGAGCGGCAGTCGAGCAAAGTCGGGACAAGTCGGGACGGAAGGTGACAGCCGATTATGCACCGTGCGAATTACGCAAATATCTAGAAGCGCGACGCGTGTCAGGCAGGTGAGAACGCTTCTCTCGGTCCAGCAGGACACTGCCACACCCCGCGCAGTCCACCCGCCGCCCGGCCGCGCGCAATCCCTGCGACGGACAACAATAACAAGGTGCGTCTCCCGCGAGTGTCGGAGGCCGCACGAACCAAACGAATGACAGGCGGTGCAACGAGCAGCTGTGTTGTGCGTCTGACCCACGTGGCGGCGCGCCGCACTGCGCGTCGCCTTCGAGGTGGAAGGACGTGCTTTGCGTCAAATGTGCCACCGAAAATGGCGATTGCGTGTATTGGGAGGAGAGGCGAAGCCTTCTTGTGCCGTGCGGCTACAGTATAAGGACGCCAACGGCCATACCATGTTGAATACACCGGTTCTCGTCCGATCACCGAAGTTAAGCAACATCGGGCCCGGTTAGTACTTGGATGGGTGACCGCCTGGGAACACCGGGTGCTGTTGGCTCCCTCTCTTCTTTTAAATTTTATGTCACTACACCTGCCAGCCCTCTTTTCATACAAACTCTCAGGTGCGACGAAGATGCTTCCACAAGCATTTTAAACTACTGTATTAAACGTAAGATGCGAAATTACAGTAATGAACTCAGTTTGTACAAGAATGCGCGGAGGAAGAGTGCTAGGAACTCGTTGAAAATAACGAAACACTGCGAATCGACAGATGTGCTCTTGAAATGCGTCAGAGCCTACTGTTTTGTAGGAGCGCTAAATTCCAAAAACTAACTACATTAAAAAAAACCTGTTCCCGTCCGACCACCGAAGATAAGCAACAACGTTTATATTCGGATCGGCGACCGCCTGGGAACTCTGGCTGTCTTCATTTCTTGCTTTCTTGTCGCTACCCCTGCCAGCCGTTTTTTCATGCTACCTTTCTCATGCGACAAAGATGCTTCCATACTGATTTTAAACTATCGTAAGATACGATATTAAGGAACTCAGTTTGAAAAGAGTGCGCCAAGGAAGACTTGCAAAGAGTCTCTGGAAATAACAAAACAGTATGAAGTGACAGAAATGTTGTGAAATACGTCAGGGCATATTGTTTTGTAGCAGTGCACAACGGCAAATTTGTAAACAAAAATTTACCTTTCGTCGCTACAAGAGATGGATACTTTGTCGAAAAGCCTGTGTCTTGTGTGCATGTTTTCGCACCTTTCCACGGCACGGCGCGGCACAGAGCTGCTCTGGTAGCTCCGAACGGCCGCACACGTCGCCTCGGACACGCCGGTTCGGCCCGCGCCCATCTCGCAGATGTTCCTCGTGCTTGTGCTGTCATATGGACCGCGACCCGAGCGGCAGCGAGCGGCAGTCGAGCAAAGTCGGGACAAGTCGGGACGGAAGGTGACAGCCGATTATGCACCGTGCGAATTACGCAAATATCTAGAAGCGCGACGCGTGTCAGGCAGGTGAGAACGCTTCTCTCGGTCCAGCAGGACACTGCCACACCCCGCGCAGTCCACCCGCCGCCCGGCCGCGCGCAATCCCTGCGACGGACAACAATAACAAGGTGCGTCTCCCGCGAGTGTCGGAGGCCGCACGAACCAAACGAATGACAGGCGGTGCAACGAGCAGCTGTGTTGTGCGTCTGACCCACGTGGCGGCGCGCCGCACTGCGCGTCGCCTTCGAGGTGGAAGGACGTGCTTTGCGTCAAATGTGCCACCGAAAATGGCGATTGCGTGTATTGGGAGGAGAGGCGAAGCCTTCTTGTGCCGTGCGGCTACAGTATAAGGACGCCAACGGCCATACCATGTTGAATACACCGGTTCTCGTCCGATCACCGAAGTTAAGCAACATCGGGCCCGGTTAGTACTTGGATGGGTGACCGCCTGGGAACACCGGGTGCTGTTGGCTCCCTCTCTTCTTTTAAATTTTATGTCACTACACCTGCCAGCCCTCTTTTCATACAAACTCTCAGGTGCGACGAAGATGCTTCCACAAGCATTTTAAACTACTGTATTAAACGTAAGATGCGAAATTACAGTAATGAACTCAGTTTGTACAAGAATGCGCGGAGGAAGAGTGCTAGGAACTCGTTGAAAATAACGAAACACTGCGAATCGACAGATGTGCTCTTGAAATGCGTCAGAGCCTACTGTTTTGTAGGAGCGCTAAATTCCAAAAACTAACTACATTAAAAAAAACCTGTTCCCGTCCGACCACCGAAGATAAGCAACAACGTTTATATTCGGATCGGCGACCGCCTGGGAACTCTGGCTGTCTTCATTTCTTGCTTTCTTGTCGCTACCCCTGCCAGCCGTTTTTTCATGCTACCTTTCTCATGCGACAAAGATGCTTCCATACTGATTTTAAACTATCGTAAGATACGATATTAAGGAACTCAGTTTGAAAAGAGTGCGCCAAGGAAGACTTGCAAAGAGTCTCTGGAAATAACAAAACAGTATGAAGTGACAGAAATGTTGTGAAATACGTCAGGGCATATTGTTTTGTAGCAGTGCACAACGGCAAATTTGTAAACAAAAATTTACCTTTCGTCGCTACAAGAGATGGATACTTTGTCGAAAAGCCTGTGTCTTGTGTGCATGTTTTCGCACCTTTCCACGGCACGGCGCGGCACAGAGCTGCTCTGGTAGCTCCGAACGGCCGCACACGTCGCCTCGGACACGCCGGTTCGGCCCGCGCCCATCTCGCAGATGTTCCTCGTGCTTGTGCTGTCATATGGACCGCGACCCGAGCGGCAGCGAGCGGCAGTCGAGCAAAGTCGGGACAAGTCGGGACGGAAGGTGACAGCCGATTATGCACCGTGCGAATTACGCAAATATCTAGAAGCGCGACGCGTGTCAGGCAGGTGAGAACGCTTCTCTCGGTCCAGCAGGACACTGCCACACCCCGCGCAGTCCACCCGCCGCCCGGCCGCGCGCAATCCCTGCGACGGACAACAATAACAAGGTGCGTCTCCCGCGAGTGTCGGAGGCCGCACGAACCAAACGAATGACAGGCGGTGCAACGAGCAGCTGTGTTGTGCGTCTGACCCACGTGGCGGCGCGCCGCACTGCGCGTCGCCTTCGAGGTGGAAGGACGTGCTTTGCGTCAAATGTGCCACCGAAAATGGCGATTGCGTGTATTGGGAGGAGAGGCGAAGCCTTCTTGTGCCGTGCGGCTACAGTATAAGGACGCCAACGGCCATACCATGTTGAATACACCGGTTCTCGTCCGATCACCGAAGTTAAGCAACATCGGGCCTGGTTAGTACTTGGATGGGTGACCGCCTGGGAACACCGGGTGCTGTTGGCTCCCTCTCTTCTTTTAAATTTTATGTCACTACACCTGCCAGCCCTCTTTTCATACAAACTCTCAGGTGCGACGAAGATGCTTCCACAAGCATTTTAAACTACTGTATTAAACGTAAGATGCGAAATTACAGTAATGAACTCAGTTTGTACAAGAATGCGCGGAGGAAGAGTGCTAGGAACTCGTTGAAAATAACGAAACACTGCGAATCGACAGATGTGCTCTTGAAATGCGTCAGAGCCTACTGTTTTGTAGGAGCGCTAAATTCCAAAAACTAACTACATTAAAAAAAACCTGTTCCCGTCCGACCACCGAAGATAAGCAACAACGTTTATATTCGGATCGGCGACCGCCTGGGAACTCTGGCTGTCTTCATTTCTTGCTTTCTTGTCGCTACCCCTGCCAGCCGTTTTTTCATGCTACCTTTCTCATGCGACAAAGATGCTTCCATACTGATTTTAAACTATCGTAAGATACGATATTAAGGAACTCAGTTTGAAAAGAGTGCGCCAAGGAAGACTTGCAAAGAGTCTCTGGAAATAACAAAACAGTATGAAGTGACAGAAATGTTGTGAAATACGTCAGGGCATATTGTTTTGTAGCAGTGCACAACGGCAAATTTGTAAACAAAAATTTACCTTTCGTCGCTACAAGAGATGGATACTTTGTCGAAAAGCCTGTGTCTTGTGTGCATGTTTTCGCACCTTTCCACGGCACGGCGCGGCACAGAGCTGCTCTGGTAGCTCCGAAC
This sequence comes from Schistocerca gregaria, assembly GCF_023897955.1. Lineage (NCBI taxonomy): Eukaryota > Metazoa > Arthropoda > Insecta > Orthoptera > Acrididae > Schistocerca > Schistocerca gregaria. The sequence goes on along the minus strand of NW_026061910.1, from coordinate 216,630 downwards.
GGCCGCACACGTCGCCTCGGACACGCCGGTTCGGCCCGCGCCCATCTCGCAGATGTTCCTCGTGCTTGTGCTGTCATATGGACCGCGACCCGAGCGGCAGCGAGCGGCAGTCGAGCAAAGTCGGGACAAGTCGGGACGGAAGGTGACAGCCGATTATGCACCGTGCGAATTACGCAAATATCTAGAAGCGCGACGCGTGTCAGGCAGGTGAGAACGCTTCTCTCGGTCCAGCAGGACACTGCCACACCCCGCGCAGTCCACCCGCCGCCCGGCCGCGCGCAATCCCTGCGACGGACAACAATAACAAGGTGCGTCTCCCGCGAGTGTCGGAGGCCGCACGAACCAAACGAATGACAGGCGGTGCAACGAGCAGCTGTGTTGTGCGTCTGACCCACGTGGCGGCGCGCCGCACTGCGCGTCGCCTTCGAGGTGGAAGGACGTGCTTTGCGTCAAATGTGCCACCGAAAATGGCGATTGCGTGTATTGGGAGGAGAGGCGAAGCCTTCTTGTGCCGTGCGGCTACAGTATAAGGACGCCAACGGCCATACCATGTTGAATACACCGGTTCTCGTCCGATCACCGAAGTTAAGCAACATCGGGCCCGGTTAGTACTTGGATGGGTGACCGCCTGGGAACACCGGGTGCTGTTGGCTCCCTCTCTTCTTTTAAATTTTATGTCACTACACCTGCCAGCCCTCTTTTCATACAAACTCTCAGGTGCGACGAAGATGCTTCCACAAGCATTTTAAACTACTGTATTAAACGTAAGATGCGAAATTACAGTAATGAACTCAGTTTGTACAAGAATGCGCGGAGGAAGAGTGCTAGGAACTCGTTGAAAATAACGAAACACTGCGAATCGACAGATGTGCTCTTGAAATGCGTCAGAGCCTACTGTTTTGTAGGAGCGCTAAATTCCAAAAACTAACTACATTAAAAAAAACCTGTTCCCGTCCGACCACCGAAGATAAGCAACAACGTTTATATTCGGATCGGCGACCGCCTGGGAACTCTGGCTGTCTTCATTTCTTGCTTTCTTGTCGCTACCCCTGCCAGCCGTTTTTTCATGCTACCTTTCTCATGCGACAAAGATGCTTCCATACTGATTTTAAACTATCGTAAGATACGATATTAAGGAACTCAGTTTGAAAAGAGTGCGCCAAGGAAGACTTGCAAAGAGTCTCTGGAAATAACAAAACAGTATGAAGTGACAGAAATGTTGTGAAATACGTCAGGGCATATTGTTTTGTAGCAGTGCACAACGGCAAATTTGTAAACAAAAATTTACCTTTCGTCGCTACAAGAGATGGATACTTTGTCGAAAAGCCTGTGTCTTGTGTGCATGTTTTCGCACCTTTCCACGGCACGGCGCGGCACAGAGCTGCTCTGGTAGCTCCGAACGGCCGCACACGTCGCCTCGGACACGCCGGTTCGGCCCGCGCCCATCTCGCAGATGTTCCTCGTGCTTGTGCTGTCATATGGACCGCGACCCGAGCGGCAGCGAGCGGCAGTCGAGCAAAGTCGGGACAAGTCGGGACGGAAGGTGACAGCCGATTATGCACCGTGCGAATTACGCAAATATCTAGAAGCGCGACGCGTGTCAGGCAGGTGAGAACGCTTCTCTCGGTCCAGCAGGACACTGCCACACCCCGCGCAGTCCACCCGCCGCCCGGCCGCGCGCAATCCCTGCGACGGACAACAATAACAAGGTGCGTCTCCCGCGAGTGTCGGAGGCCGCACGAACCAAACGAATGACAGGCGGTGCAACGAGCAGCTGTGTTGTGCGTCTGACCCACGTGGCGGCGCGCCGCACTGCGCGTCGCCTTCGAGGTGGAAGGACGTGCTTTGCGTCAAATGTGCCACCGAAAATGGCGATTGCGTGTATTGGGAGGAGAGGCGAAGCCTTCTTGTGCCGTGCGGCTACAGTATAAGGACGCCAACGGCCATACCATGTTGAATACACCGGTTCTCGTCCGATCACCGAAGTTAAGCAACATCGGGCCCGGTTAGTACTTGGATGGGTGACCGCCTGGGAACACCGGGTGCTGTTGGCTCCCTCTCTTCTTTTAAATTTTATGTCACTACACCTGCCAGCCCTCTTTTCATACAAACTCTCAGGTGCGACGAAGATGCTTCCACAAGCATTTTAAACTACTGTATTAAACGTAAGATGCGAAATTACAGTAATGAACTCAGTTTGTACAAGAATGCGCGGAGGAAGAGTGCTAGGAACTCGTTGAAAATAACGAAACACTGCGAATCGACAGATGTGCTCTTGAAATGCGTCAGAGCCTACTGTTTTGTAGGAGCGCTAAATTCCAAAAACTAACTACATTAAAAAAAACCTGTTCCCGTCCGACCACCGAAGATAAGCAACAACGTTTATATTCGGATCGGCGACCGCCTGGGAACTCTGGCTGTCTTCATTTCTTGCTTTCTTGTCGCTACCCCTGCCAGCCGTTTTTTCATGCTACCTTTCTCATGCGACAAAGATGCTTCCATACTGATTTTAAACTATCGTAAGATACGATATTAAGGAACTCAGTTTGAAAAGAGTGCGCCAAGGAAGACTTGCAAAGAGTCTCTGGAAATAACAAAACAGTATGAAGTGACAGAAATGTTGTGAAATACGTCAGGGCATATTGTTTTGTAGCAGTGCACAACGGCAAATTTGTAAACAAAAATTTACCTTTCGTCGCTACAAGAGATGGATACTTTGTCGAAAAGCCTGTGTCTTGTGTGCATGTTTTCGCACCTTTCCACGGCACGGCGCGGCACAGAGCTGCTCTGGTAGCTCCGAACGGCCGCACACGTCGCCTCGGACACGCCGGTTCGGCCCGCGCCCATCTCGCAGATGTTCCTCGTGCTTGTGCTGTCATATGGACCGCGACCCGAGCGGCAGCGAGCGGCAGTCGAGCAAAGTCGGGACAAGTCGGGACGGAAGGTGACAGCCGATTATGCACCGTGCGAATTACGCAAATATCTAGAAGCGCGACGCGTGTCAGGCAGGTGAGAACGCTTCTCTCGGTCCAGCAGGACACTGCCACACCCCGCGCAGTCCACCCGCCGCCCGGCCGCGCGCAATCCCTGCGACGGACAACAATAACAAGGTGCGTCTCCCGCGAGTGTCGGAGGCCGCACGAACCAAACGAATGACAGGCGGTGCAACGAGCAGCTGTGTTGTGCGTCTGACCCACGTGGCGGCGCGCCGCACTGCGCGTCGCCTTCGAGGTGGAAGGACGTGCTTTGCGTCAAATGTGCCACCGAAAATGGCGATTGCGTGTATTGGGAGGAGAGGCGAAGCCTTCTTGTGCCGTGCGGCTACAGTATAAGGACGCCAACGGCCATACCATGTTGAATACACCGGTTCTCGTCCGATCACCGAAGTTAAGCAACATCGGGCCCGGTTAGTACTTGGATGGGTGACCGCCTGGGAACACCGGGTGCTGTTGGCTCCCTCTCTTCTTTTAAATTTTATGTCACTACACCTGCCAGCCCTCTTTTCATACAAACTCTCAGGTGCGACGAAGATGCTTCCACAAGCATTTTAAACTACTGTATTAAACGTAAGATGCGAAATTACAGTAATGAACTCAGTTTGTACAAGAATGCGCGGAGGAAGAGTGCTAGGAACTCGTTGAAAATAACGAAACACTGCGAATCGACAGATGTGCTCTTGAAATGCGTCAGAGCCTACTGTTTTGTAGGAGCGCTAAATTCCAAAAACTAACTACATTAAAAAAAACCTGTTCCCGTCCGACCACCGAAGATAAGCAACAACGTTTATATTCGGATCGGCGACCGCCTGGGAACTCTGGCTGTCTTCATTTCTTGCTTTCTTGTCGCTACCCCTGCCAGCCGTTTTTTCATGCTACCTTTCTCATGCGACAAAGATGCTTCCATACTGATTTTAAACTATCGTAAGATACGATATTAAGGAACTCAGTTTGAAAAGAGTGCGCCAAGGAAGACTTGCAAAGAGTCTCTGGAAATAACAAAACAGTATGAAGTGACAGAAATGTTGTGAAATACGTCAGGGCATATTGTTTTGTAGCAGTGCACAACGGCAAATTTGTAAACAAAAATTTACCTTTCGTCGCTACAAGAGATGGATACTTTGTCGAAAAGCCTGTGTCTTGTGTGCATGTTTTCGCACCTTTCCACGGCACGGCGCGGCACAGAGCTGCTCTGGTAGCTCCGAACGGCCGCACACGTCGCCTCGGACACGCCGGTTCGGCCCGCGCCCATCTCGCAGATGTTCCTCGTGCTTGTGCTGTCATATGGACCGCGACCCGAGCGGCAGCGAGCGGCAGTCGAGCAAAGTCGGGACAAGTCGGGACGGAAGGTGACAGCCGATTATGCACCGTGCGAATTACGCAAATATCTAGAAGCGCGACGCGTGTCAGGCAGGTGAGAACGCTTCTCTCGGTCCAGCAGGACACTGCCACACCCCGCGCAGTCCACCCGCCGCCCGGCCGCGCGCAATCCCTGCGACGGACAACAATAACAAGGTGCGTCTCCCGCGAGTGTCGGAGGCCGCACGAACCAAACGAATGACAGGCGGTGCAACGAGCAGCTGTGTTGTGCGTCTGACCCACGTGGCGGCGCGCCGCACTGCGCGTCGCCTTCGAGGTGGAAGGACGTGCTTTGCGTCAAATGTGCCACCGAAAATGGCGATTGCGTGTATTGGGAGGAGAGGCGAAGCCTGCTTGTGCCGTGCGGCTACAGTATAAGGACGCCAACGGCCATACCATGTTGAATACACCGGTTCTCGTCCGATCACCGAAGTTAAGCAACATCGGGCCCGGTTAGTACTTGGATGGGTGACCGCCTGGGAACACCGGGTGCTGTTGGCTCCCTCTCTTCTTTTAAATTTTATGTCACTACACCTGCCAGCCCTCTTTTCATACAAACTCTCAGGTGCGACGAAGATGCTTCCACAAGCATTTTAAACTACTGTATTAAACGTAAGATGCGAAATTACAGTAATGAACTCAGTTTGTACAAGAATGCGCGGAGGAAGAGTGCTAGGAACTCGTTGAAAATAACGAAACACTGCGAATCGACAGATGTGCTCTTGAAATGCGTCAGAGCCTACTGTTTTGTAGGAGCGCTAAATTCCAAAAACTAACTACATTAAAAAAAACCTGTTCCCGTCCGACCACCGAAGATAAGCAACAACGTTTATATTCGGATCGGCGACCGCCTGGGAACTCTGGCTGTCTTCATTTCTTGCTTTCTTGTCGCTACCCCTGCCAGCCGTTTTTTCATGCTACCTTTCTCATGCGACAAAGATGCTTCCATACTGATTTTAAACTATCGTAAGATACGATATTAAGGAACTCAGTTTGAAAAGAGTGCGCCAAGGAAGACTTGCAAAGAGTCTCTGGAAATAACAAAACAGTATGAAGTGACAGAAATGTTGTGAAATACGTCAGGGCATATTGTTTTGTAGCAGTGCACAACGGCAAATTTGTAAACAAAAATTTACCTTTCGTCGCTACAAGAGATGGATACTTTGTCGAAAAGCCTGTGTCTTGTGTGCATGTTTTCGCACCTTTCCACGGCACGGCGCGGCACAGAGCTGCTCTGGTAGCTCCGAACGGCCGCACACGTCGCCTCGGACACGCCGGTTCGGCCCGCGCCCATCTCGCAGATGTTCCTCGTGCTTGTGCTGTCATATGGACCGCGACCCGAGCGGCAGCGAGCGGCAGTCGAGCAAAGTCGGGACAAGTCGGGACGGAAGGTGACAGCCGATTATGCACCGTGCGAATTACGCAAATATCTAGAAGCGCGACGCGTGTCAGGCAGGTGAGAACGCTTCTCTCGGTCCAGCAGGACACTGCCACACCCCGCGCAGTCCACCCGCCGCCCGGCCGCGCGCAATCCCTGCGACGGACAACAATAACAAGGTGCGTCTCCCGCGAGTGTCGGAGGCCGCACGAACCAAACGAATGACAGGCGGTGCAACGAGCAGCTGTGTTGTGCGTCTGACCCACGTGGCGGCGCGCCGCACTGCGCGTCGCCTTCGAGGTGGAAGGACGTGCTTTGCGTCAAATGTGCCACCGAAAATGGCGATTGCGTGTATTGGGAGGAGAGGCGAAGCCTTCTTGTGCCGTGCGGCTACAGTATAAGGACGCCAACGGCCATACCATGTTGAATACACCGGTTCTCGTCCGATCACCGAAGTTAAGCAACATCGGGCCCGGTTAGTACTTGGATGGGTGACCGCCTGGGAACACCGGGTGCTGTTGGCTCCCTCTCTTCTTTTAAATTTTATGTCACTACACCTGCCAGCCCTCTTTTCATACAAACTCTCAGGTGCGACGAAGATGCTTCCACAAGCATTTTAAACTACTGTATTAAACGTAAGATGCGAAATTACAGTAATGAACTCAGTTTGTACAAGAATGCGCGGAGGAAGAGTGCTAGGAACTCGTTGAAAATAACGAAACACTGCGAATCGACAGATGTGCTCTTGAAATGCGTCAGAGCCTACTGTTTTGTAGGAGCGCTAAATTCCAAAAACTAACTACATTAAAAAAAACCTGTTCCCGTCCGACCACCGAAGATAAGCAACAACGTTTATATTCGGATCGGCGACCGCCTGGGAACTCTGGCTGTCTTCATTTCTTGCTTTCTTGTCGCTACCCCTGCCAGCCGTTTTTTCATGCTACCTTTCTCATGCGACAAAGATGCTTCCATACTGATTTTAAACTATCGTAAGATACGATATTAAGGAACTCAGTTTGAAAAGAGTGCGCCAAGGAAGACTTGCAAAGAGTCTCTGGAAATAACAAAACAGTATGAAGTGACAGAAATGTTGTGAAATACGTCAGGGCATATTGTTTTGTAGCAGTGCACAACGGCAAATTTGTAAACAAAAATTTACCTTTCGTCGCTACAAGAGATGGATACTTTGTCGAAAAGCCTGTGTCTTGTGTGCATGTTTTCGCACCTTTCCACGGCACGGCGCGGCACAGAGCTGCTCTGGTAGCTCCGAACGGCCGCACACGTCGCCTCGGACACGCCGGTTCGGCCCGCGCCCATCTCGCAGATGTTCCTCGTGCTTGTGCTGTCATATGGACCGCGACCCGAGCGGCAGCGAGCGGCAGTCGAGCAAAGTCGGGACAAGTCGGGACGGAAGGTGACAGCCGATTATGCACCGTGCGAATTACGCAAATATCTAGAAGCGCGACGCGTGTCAGGCAGGTGAGAACGCTTCTCTCGGTCCAGCAGGACACTGCCACACCCCGCGCAGTCCACCCGCCGCCCGGCCGCGCGCAATCCCTGCGACGGACAACAATAACAAGGTGCGTCTCCCGCGAGTGTCGGAGGCCGCACGAACCAAACGAATGACAGGCGGTGCAACGAGCAGCTGTGTTGTGCGTCTGACCCACGTGGCGGCGCGCCGCACTGCGCGTCGCCTTCGAGGTGGAAGGACGTGCTTTGCGTCAAATGTGCCACCGAAAATGGCGATTGCGTGTATTGGGAGGAGAGGCGAAGCCTTCTTGTGCCGTGCGGCTACAGTATAAGGACGCCAACGGCCATACCATGTTGAATACACCGGTTCTCGTCCGATCACCGAAGTTAAGCAACATCGGGCCCGGTTAGTACTTGGATGGGTGACCGCCTGGGAACACCGGGTGCTGTTGGCTCCCTCTCTTCTTTTAAATTTTATGTCACTACACCTGCCAGCCCTCTTTTCATACAAACTCTCAGGTGCGACGAAGATGCTTCCACAAGCATTTTAAACTACTGTATTAAACGTAAGATGCGAAATTACAGTAATGAACTCAGTTTGTACAAGAATGCGCGGAGGAAGAGTGCTAGGAACTCGTTGAAAATAACGAAACACTGCGAATCGACAGATGTGCTCTTGAAATGCGTCAGAGCCTACTGTTTTGTAGGAGCGCTAAATTCCAAAAACTAACTACATTAAAAAAAACCTGTTCCCGTCCGACCACCGAAGATAAGCAACAACGTTTATATTCGGATCGGCGACCGCCTGGGAACTCTGGCTGTCTTCATTTCTTGCTTTCTTGTCGCTACCCCTGCCAGCCGTTTTTTCATGCTACCTTTCTCATGCGACAAAGATGCTTCCATACTGATTTTAAACTATCGTAAGATACGATATTAAGGAACTCAGTTTGAAAAGAGTGCGCCAAGGAAGACTTGCAAAGAGTCTCTGGAAATAACAAAACAGTATGAAGTGACAGAAATGTTGTGAAATACGTCAGGGCATATTGTTTTGTAGCAGTGCACAACGGCAAATTTGTAAACAAAAATTTACCTTTCGTCGCTACAAGAGATGGATACTTTGTCGAAAAGCCTGTGTCTTGTGTGCATGTTTTCGCACCTTTCCACGGCACGGCGCGGCACAGAGCTGCTCTGGTAGCTCCGAACGGCCGCACACGTCGCCTCGGACACGCCGGTTCGGCCCGCGCCCATCTCGCAGATGTTCCTCGTGCTTGTGCTGTCATATGGACCGCGACCCGAGCGGCAGCGAGCGGCAGTCGAGCAAAGTCGGGACAAGTCGGGACGGAAGGTGACAGCCGATTATGCACCGTGCGAATTACGCAAATATCTAGAAGCGCGACGCGTGTCAGGCAGGTGAGAACGCTTCTCTCGGTCCAGCAGGACACTGCCACACCCCGCGCAGTCCACCCGCCGCCCGGCCGCGCGCAATCCCTGCGACGGACAACAATAACAAGGTGCGTCTCCCGCGAGTGTCGGAGGCCGCACGAACCAAACGAATGACAGGCGGTGCAACGAGCAGCTGTGTTGTGCGTCTGACCCACGTGGCGGCGCGCCGCACTGCGCGTCGCCTTCGAGGTGGAAGGACGTGCTTTGCGTCAAATGTGCCACCGAAAATGGCGATTGCGTGTATTGGGAGGAGAGGCGAAGCCTGCTTGTGCCGTGCGGCTACAGTATAAGGACGCCAACGGCCATACCATGTTGAATACACCGGTTCTCGTCCGATCACCGAAGTTAAGCAACATCGGGCCCGGTTAGTACTTGGATGGGTGACCGCCTGGGAACACCGGGTGCTGTTGGCTCCCTCTCTTCTTTTAAATTTTATGTCACTACACCTGCCAGCCCTCTTTTCATACAAACTCTCAGGTGCGACGAAGATGCTTCCACAAGCATTTTAAACTACTGTATTAAACGTAAGATGCGAAATTACAGTAATGAACTCAGTTTGTACAAGAATGCGCGGAGGAAGAGTGCTAGGAACTCGTTGAAAATAACGAAACACTGCGAATCGACAGATGTGCTCTTGAAATGCGTCAGAGCCTACTGTTTTGTAGGAGCGCTAAATTCCAAAAACTAACTACATTAAAAAAAACCTGTTCCCGTCCGACCACCGAAGATAAGCAACAACGTTTATATTCGGATCGGCGACCGCCTGGGAACTCTGGCTGTCTTCATTTCTTGCTTTCTTGTCGCTACCCCTGCCAGCCGTTTTTTCATGCTACCTTTCTCATGCGACAAAGATGCTTCCATACTGATTTTAAACTATCGTAAGATACGATATTAAGGAACTCAGTTTGAAAAGAGTGCGCCAAGGAAGACTTGCAAAGAGTCTCTGGAAATAACAAAACAGTATGAAGTGACAGAAATGTTGTGAAATACGTCAGGGCATATTGTTTTGTAGCAGTGCACAACGGCAAATTTGTAAACAAAAATTTACCTTTCGTCGCTACAAGAGATGGATACTTTGTCGAAAAGCCTGTGTCTTGTGTGCATGTTTTCGCACCTTTCCACGGCACGGCGCGGCACAGAGCTGCTCTGGTAGCTCCGAACGGCCGCACACGTCGCCTCGGACACGCCGGTTCGGCCCGCGCCCATCTCGCAGATGTTCCTCGTGCTTGTGCTGTCATATGGACCGCGACCCGAGCGGCAGCGAGCGGCAGTCGAGCAAAGTCGGGACAAGTCGGGACGGAAGGTGACAGCCGATTATGCACCGTGCGAATTACGCAAATATCTAGAAGCGCGACGCGTGTCAGGCAGGTGAGAACGCTTCTCTCGGTCCAGCAGGACACTGCCACACCCCGCGCAGTCCACCCGCCGCCCGGCCGCGCGCAATCCCTGCGACGGACAACAATAACAAGGTGCGTCTCCCGCGAGTGTCGGAGGCCGCACGAACCAAACGAATGACAGGCGGTGCAACGAGCAGCTGTGTTGTGCGTCTGACCCACGTGGCGGCGCGCCGCACTGCGCGTCGCCTTCGAGGTGGAAGGACGTGCTTTGCGTCAAATGTGCCACCGAAAATGGCGATTGCGTGTATTGGGAGGAGAGGCGAAGCCTTCTTGTGCCGTGCGGCTACAGTATAAGGACGCCAACGGCCATACCATGTTGAATACACCGGTTCTCGTCCGATCACCGAAGTTAAGCAACATCGGGCCCGGTTAGTACTTGGATGGGTGACCGCCTGGGAACACCGGGTGCTGTTGGCTCCCTCTCTTCTTTTAAATTTTATGTCACTACACCTGCCAGCCCTCTTTTCATACAAACTCTCAGGTGCGACGAAGATGCTTCCACAAGCATTTTAAACTACTGTATTAAACGTAAGATGCGAAATTACAGTAATGAACTCAGTTTGTACAAGAATGCGCGGAGGAAGAGTGCTAGGAACTCGTTGAAAATAACGAAACACTGCGAATCGACAGATGTGCTCTTGAAATGCGTCAGAGCCTACTGTTTTGTAGGAGCGCTAAATTCCAAAAACTAACTACATTAAAAAAAACCTGTTCCCGTCCGACCACCGAAGATAAGCAACAACGTTTATATTCGGATCGGCGACCGCCTGGGAACTCTGGCTGTCTTCATTTCTTGCTTTCTTGTCGCTACCCCTGCCAGCCGTTTTTTCATGCTACCTTTCTCATGCGACAAAGATGCTTCCATACTGATTTTAAACTATCGTAAGATACGATATTAAGGAACTCAGTTTGAAAAGAGTGCGCCAAGGAAGACTTGCAAAGAGTCTCTGGAAATAACAAAACAGTATGAAGTGACAGAAATGTTGTGAAATACGTCAGGGCATATTGTTTTGTAGCAGTGCACAACGGCAAATTTGTAAACAAAAATTTACCTTTCGTCGCTACAAGAGATGGATACTTTGTCGAAAAGCCTGTGTCTTGTGTGCATGTTTTCGCACCTTTCCACGGCACGGCGCGGCACAGAGCTGCTCTGGTAGCTCCGAACGGCCGCACACGTCGCCTCGGACACGCCGGTTCGGCCCGCGCCCATCTCGCAGATGTTCCTCGTGCTTGTGCTGTCATATGGACCGCGACCCGAGCGGCAGCGAGCGGCAGTCGAGCAAAGTCGGGACAAGTCGGGACGGAAGGTGACAGCCGATTATGCACCGTGCGAATTACGCAAATATCTAGAAGCGCGACGCGTGTCAGGCAGGTGAGAACGCTTCTCTCGGTCCAGCAGGACACTGCCACACCCCGCGCAGTCCACCCGCCGCCCGGCCGCGCGCAATCCCTGCGACGGACAACAATAACAAGGTGCGTCTCCCGCGAGTGTCGGAGGCCGCACGAACCAAACGAATGACAGGCGGTGCAACGAGCAGCTGTGTTGTGCGTCTGACCCACGTGGCGGCGCGCCGCACTGCGCGTCGCCTTCGAGGTGGAAGGACGTGCTTTGCGTCAAATGTGCCACCGAAAATGGCGATTGCGTGTATTGGGAGGAGAGGCGAAGCCTGCTTGTGCCGTGCGGCTACAGTATAAGGACGCCAACGGCCATACCATGTTGAATACACCGGTTCTCGTCCGATCACCGAAGTTAAGCAACATCGGGCCCGGTTAGTACTTGGATGGGTGACCGCCTGGGAACACCGGGTGCTGTTGGCTCCCTCTCTTCTTTTAAATTTTATGTCACTACACCTGCCAGCCCTCTTTTCATACAAACTCTCAGGTGCGACGAAGATGCTTCCACAAGCATTTTAAACTACTGTATTAAACGTAAGATGCGAAATTACAGTAATGAACTCAGTTTGTACAAGAATGCGCGGAGGAAGAGTGCTAGGAACTCGTTGAAAATAACGAAACACTGCGAATCGACAGATGTGCTCTTGAAATGCGTCAGAGCCTACTGTTTTGTAGGAGCGCTAAATTCCAAAAACTAACTACATTAAAAAAAACCTGTTCCCGTCCGACCACCGAAGATAAGCAACAACGTTTATATTCGGATCGGCGACCGCCTGGGAACTCTGGCTGTCTTCATTTCTTGCTTTCTTGTCGCTACCCCTGCCAGCCGTTTTTTCATGCTACCTTTCTCATGCGACAAAGATGCTTCCATACTGATTTTAAACTATCGTAAGATACGATATTAAGGAACTCAGTTTGAAAAGAGTGCGCCAAGGAAGACTTGCAAAGAGTCTCTGGAAATAACAAAACAGTATGAAGTGACAGAAATGTTGTGAAATACGTCAGGGCATATTGTTTTGTAGCAGTGCACAACGGCAAATTTGTAAACAAAAATTTACCTTTCGTCGCTACAAGAGATGGATACTTTGTCGAAAAGCCTGTGTCTTGTGTGCATGTTTTCGCACCTTTCCACGGCACGGCGCGGCACAGAGCTGCTCTGGTAGCTCCGAACGGCCGCACACGTCGCCTCGGACACGCCGGTTCGGCCCGCGCCCATCTCGCAGATGTTCCTCGTGCTTGTGCTGTCATATGGACCGCGACCCGAGCGGCAGCGAGCGGCAGTCGAGCAAAGTCGGGACAAGTCGGGACGGAAGGTGACAGCCGATTATGCACCGTGCGAATTACGCAAATATCTAGAAGCGCGACGCGTGTCAGGCAGGTGAGAACGCTTCTCTCGGTCCAGCAGGACACTGCCACACCCCGCGCAGTCCACCCGCCGCCCGGCCGCGCGCAATCCCTGCGACGGACAACAATAACAAGGTGCGTCTCCCGCGAGTGTCGGAGGCCGCACGAACCAAACGAATGACAGGCGGTGCAACGAGCAGCTGTGTTGTGCGTCTGACCCACGTGGCGGCGCGCCGCACTGCGCGTCGCCTTCGAGGTGGAAGGACGTGCTTTGCGTCAAATGTGCCACCGAAAATGGCGATTGCGTGTATTGGGAGGAGAGGCGAAGCCTGCTTGTGCCGTGCGGCTACAGTATAAGGACGCCAACGGCCATACCATGTTGAATACACCGGTTCTCGTCCGATCACCGAAGTTAAGCAACATCGGGCCCGGTTAGTACTTGGATGGGTGACCGCCTGGGAACACCGGGTGCTGTTGGCTCCCTCTCTTCTTTTAAATTTTATGTCACTACACCTGCCAGCCCTCTTTTCATACAAACTCTCAGGTGCGACGAAGATGCTTCCACAAGCATTTTAAACTACTGTATTAAACGTAAGATGCGAAATTACAGTAATGAACTCAGTTTGTACAAGAATGCGCGGAGGAAGAGTGCTAGGAACTCGTTGAAAATAACGAAACACTGCGAATCGACAGATGTGCTCTTGAAATGCGTCAGAGCCTACTGTTTTGTAGGAGCGCTAAATTCCAAAAACTAACTACATTAAAAAAAACCTGTTCCCGTCCGACCACCGAAGATAAGCAACAACGTTTATATTCGGATCGGCGACCGCCTGGGAACTCTGGCTGTCTTCATTTCTTGCTTTCTTGTCGCTACCCCTGCCAGCCGTTTTTTCATGCTACCTTTCTCATGCGACAAAGATGCTTCCATACTGATTTTAAACTATCGTAAGATACGATATTAAGGAACTCAGTTTGAAAAGAGTGCGCCAAGGAAGACTTGCAAAGAGTCTCTGGAAATAACAAAACAGTATGAAGTGACAGAAATGTTGTGAAATACGTCAGGGCATATTGTTTTGTAGCAGTGCACAACGGCAAATTTGTAAACAAAAATTTACCTTTCGTCGCTACAAGAGATGGATACTTTGTCGAAAAGCCTGTGTCTTGTGTGCATGTTTTCGCACCTTTCCACGGCACGGCGCGGCACAGAGCTGCTCTGGTAGCTCCGAACGGCCGCACACGTCGCCTCGGACACGCCGGTTCGGCCCGCGCCCATCTCGCAGATGTTCCTCGTGCTTGTGCTGTCATATGGACCGCGACCCGAGCGGCAGCGAGCGGCAGTCGAGCAAAGTCGGGACAAGTCGGGACGGAAGGTGACAGCCGATTATGCACCGTGCGAATTACGCAAATATCTAGAAGCGCGACGCGTGTCAGGCAGGTGAGAACGCTTCTCTCGGTCCAGCAGGACACTGCCACACCCCGCGCAGTCCACCCGCCGCCCGGCCGCGCGCAATCCCTGCGACGGACAACAATAACAAGGTGCGTCTCCCGCGAGTGTCGGAGGCCGCACGAACCAAACGAATGACAGGCGGTGCAACGAGCAGCTGTGTTGTGCGTCTGACCCACGTGGCGGCGCGCCGCACTGCGCGTCGCCTTCGAGGTGGAAGGACGTGCTTTGCGTCAAATGTGCCACCGAAAATGGCGATTGCGTGTATTGGGAGGAGAGGCGAAGCCTGCTTGTGCCGTGCGGCTACAGTATAAGGACGCCAACGGCCATACCATGTTGAATACACCGGTTCTCGTCCGATCACCGAAGTTAAGCAACATCGGGCCCGGTTAGTACTTGGATGGGTGACCGCCTGGGAACACCGGGTGCTGTTGGCTCCCTCTCTTCTTTTAAATTTTATGTCACTACACCTGCCAGCCCTCTTTTCATACAAACTCTCAGGTGCGACGAAGATGCTTCCACAAGCATTTTAAACTACTGTATTAAACGTAAGATGCGAAATTACAGTAATGAACTCAGTTTGTACAAGAATGCGCGGAGGAAGAGTGCTAGGAACTCGTTGAAAATAACGAAACACTGCGAATCGACAGATGTGCTCTTGAAATGCGTCAGAGCCTACTGTTTTGTAGGAGCGCTAAATTCCAAAAACTAACTACATTAAAAAAAACCTGTTCCCGTCTGACCACCGAAGATAAGCAACAACGTTTATATTCGGATCGGCGACCGCCTGGGAACTCTGGCTGTCTTCATTTCTTGCTTTCTTGTCGCTACCCCTGCCAGCCGTTTTTTCATGCTACCTTTCTCATGCGACAAAGATGCTTCCATACTGATTTTAAACTATCGTAAGATACGATATTAAGGAACTCAGTTTGAAAAGAGTGCGCCAAGGAAGACTTGCAAAGAGTCTCTGGAAATAACAAAACAGTATGAAGTGACAGAAATGTTGTGAAATACGTCAGGGCATATTGTTTTGTAGCAGTGCACAACGGCAAATTTGTAAACAAAAATTTACCTTTCGTCGCTACAAGAGATGGATACTTTGTCGAAAAGCCTGTGTCTTGTGTGCATGTTTTCGCACCTTTCCACGGCACGGCGCGGCACAGAGCTGCTCTGGTAGCTCCGAACGGCCGCACACGTCGCCTCGGACACGCCGGTTCGGCCCGCGCCCATCTCGCAGATGTTCCTCGTGCTTGTGCTGTCATATGGACCGCGACCCGAGCGGCAGCGAGCGGCAGTCGAGCAAAGTCGGGACAAGTCGGGACGGAAGGTGACAGCCGATTATGCACCGTGCGAATTACGCAAATATCTAGAAGCGCGACGCGTGTCAGGCAGGTGAGAACGCTTCTCTCGGTCCAGCAGGACACTGCCACACCCCGCGCAGTCCACCCGCCGCCCGGCCGCGCGCAATCCCTGCGACGGACAACAATAACAAGGTGCGTCTCCCGCGAGTGTCGGAGGCCGCACGAACCAAACGAATGACAGGCGGTGCAACGAGCAGCTGTGTTGTGCGTCTGACCCACGTGGCGGCGCGCCGCACTGCGCGTCGCCTTCGAGGTGGAAGGACGTGCTTTGCGTCAAATGTGCCACCGAAAATGGCGATTGCGTGTATTGGGAGGAGAGGCGAAGCCTGCTTGTGCCGTGCGGCTACAGTATAAGGACGCCAACGGCCATACCATGTTGAATACACCGGTTCTCGTCCGATCACCGAAGTTAAGCAACATCGGGCCCGGTTAGTACTTGGATGGGTGACCGCCTGGGAACACCGGGTGCTGTTGGCTCCCTCTCTTCTTTTAAATTTTATGTCACTACACCTGCCAGCCCTCTTTTCATACAAACTCTCAGGTGCGACGAAGATGCTTCCACAAGCATTTTAAACTACTGTATTAAACGTAAGATGCGAAATTACAGTAATGAACTCAGTTTGTACAAGAATGCGCGGAGGAAGAGTGCTAGGAACTCGTTGAAAATAACGAAACACTGCGAATCGACAGATGTGCTCTTGAAATGCGTCAGAGCCTACTGTTTTGTAGGAGCGCTAAATTCCAAAAACTAACTACATTAAAAAAAACCTGTTCCCGTCCGACCACCGAAGATAAGCAACAACGTTTATATTCGGATCGGCGACCGCCTGGGAACTCTGGCTGTCTTCATTTCTTGCTTTCTTGTCGCTACCCCTGCCAGCCGTTTTTTCATGCTACCTTTCTCATGCGACAAAGATGCTTCCATACTGATTTTAAACTATCGTAAGATACGATATTAAGGAACTCAGTTTGAAAAGAGTGCGCCAAGGAAGACTTGCAAAGAGTCTCTGGAAATAACAAAACAGTATGAAGTGACAGAAATGTTGTGAAATACGTCAGGGCATATTGTTTTGTAGCAGTGCACAACGGCAAATTTGTAAACAAAAATTTACCTTTCGTCGCTACAAGAGATGGATACTTTGTCGAAAAGCCTGTGTCTTGTGTGCATGTTTTCGCACCTTTCCACGGCACGGCGCGGCACAGAGCTGCTCTGGTAGCTCCGAACGGCCGCACACGTCGCCTCGGACACGCCGGTTCGGCCCGCGCCCATCTCGCAGATGTTCCTCGTGCTTGTGCTGTCATATGGACCGCGACCCGAGCGGCAGCGAGCGGCAGTCGAGCAAAGTCGGGACAAGTCGGGACGGAAGGTGACAGCCGATTATGCACCGTGCGAATTACGCAAATATCTAGAAGCGCGACGCGTGTCAGGCAGGTGAGAACGCTTCTCTCGGTCCAGCAGGACACTGCCACACCCCGCGCAGTCCACCCGCCGCCCGGCCGCGCGCAATCCCTGCGACGGACAACAATAACAAGGTGCGTCTCCCGCGAGTGTCGGAGGCCGCACGAACCAAACGAATGACAGGCGGTGCAACGAGCAGCTGTGTTGTGCGTCTGACCCACGTGGCGGCGCGCCGCACTGCGCGTCGCCTTCGAGGTGGAAGGACGTGCTTTGCGTCAAATGTGCCACCGAAAATGGCGATTGCGTGTATTGGGAGGAGAGGCGAAGCCTTCTTGTGCCGTGCGGCTACAGTATAAGGACGCCAACGGCCATACCATGTTGAATACACCGGTTCTCGTCCGATCACCGAAGTTAAGCAACATCGGGCCCGGTTAGTACTTGGATGGGTGACCGCCTGGGAACACCGGGTGCTGTTGGCTCCCTCTCTTCTTTTAAATTTTATGTCACTACACCTGCCAGCCCTCTTTTCATACAAACTCTCAGGTGCGACGAAGATGCTTCCACAAGCATTTTAAACTACTGTATTAAACGTAAGATGCGAAATTACAGTAATGAACTCAGTTTGTACAAGAATGCGCGGAGGAAGAGTGCTAGGAACTCGTTGAAAATAACGAAACACTGCGAATCGACAGATGTGCTCTTGAAATGCGTCAGAGCCTACTGTTTTGTAGGAGCGCTAAATTCCAAAAACTAACTACATTAAAAAAAACCTGTTCCCGTCCGACCACCGAAGATAAGCAACAACGTTTATATTCGGATCGGCGACCGCCTGGGAACTCTGGCTGTCTTCATTTCTTGCTTTCTTGTCGCTACCCCTGCCAGCCGTTTTTTCATGCTACCTTTCTCATGCGACAAAGATGCTTCCATACTGATTTTAAACTATCGTAAGATACGATATTAAGGAACTCAGTTTGAAAAGAGTGCGCCAAGGAAGACTTGCAAAGAGTCTCTGGAAATAACAAAACAGTATGAAGTGACAGAAATGTTGTGAAATACGTCAGGGCATATTGTTTTGTAGCAGTGCACAACGGCAAATTTGTAAACAAAAATTTACCTTTCGTCGCTACAAGAGATGGATACTTTGTCGAAAAGCCTGTGTCTTGTGTGCATGTTTTCGCACCTTTCCACGGCACGGCGCGGCACAGAGCTGCTCTGGTAGCTCCGAACGGCCGCACACGTCGCCTCGGACACGCCGGTTCGGCCCGCGCCCATCTCGCAGATGTTCCTCGTGCTTGTGCTGTCATATGGACCGCGACCCGAGCGGCAGCGAGCGGCAGTCGAGCAAAGTCGGGACAAGTCGGGACGGAAGGTGACAGCCGATTATGCACCGTGCGAATTACGCAAATATCTAGAAGCGCGACGCGTGTCAGGCAGGTGAGAACGCTTCTCTCGGTCCAGCAGGACACTGCCACACCCCGCGCAGTCCACCCGCCGCCCGGCCGCGCGCAATCCCTGCGACGGACAACAATAACAAGGTGCGTCTCCCGCGAGTGTCGGAGGCCGCACGAACCAAACGAATGACAGGCGGTGCAACGAGCAGCTGTGTTGTGCGTCTGACCCACGTGGCGGCGCGCCGCACTGCGCGTCGCCTTCGAGGTGGAAGGACGTGCTTTGCGTCAAATGTGCCACCGAAAATGGCGATTGCGTGTATTGGGAGGAGAGGCGAAGCCTGCTTGTGCCGTGCGGCTACAGTATAAGGACGCCAACGGCCATACCATGTTGAATACACCGGTTCTCGTCCGATCACCGAAGTTAAGCAACATCGGGCCCGGTTAGTACTTGGATGGGTGACCGCCTGGGAACACCGGGTGCTGTTGGCTCCCTCTCTTCTTTTAAATTTTATGTCACTACACCTGCCAGCCCTCTTTTCATACAAACTCTCAGGTGCGACGAAGATGCTTCCACAAGCATTTTAAACTACTGTATTAAACGTAAGATGCGAAATTACAGTAATGAACTCAGTTTGTACAAGAATGCGCGGAGGAAGAGTGCTAGGAACTCGTTGAAAATAACGAAACACTGCGAATCGACAGATGTGCTCTTGAAATGCGTCAGAGCCTACTGTTTTGTAGGAGCGCTAAATTCCAAAAACTAACTACATTAAAAAAAACCTGTTCCCGTCCGACCACCGAAGATAAGCAACAACGTTTATATTCGGATCGGCGACCGCCTGGGAACTCTGGCTGTCTTCATTTCTTGCTTTCTTGTCGCTACCCCTGCCAGCCGTTTTTTCATGCTACCTTTCTCATGCGACAAAGATGCTTCCATACTGATTTTAAACTATCGTAAGATACGATATTAAGGAACTCAGTTTGAAAAGAGTGCGCCAAGGAAGACTTGCAAAGAGTCTCTGGAAATAACAAAACAGTATGAAGTGACAGAAATGTTGTGAAATACGTCAGGGCATATTGTTTTGTAGCAGTGCACAACGGCAAATTTGTAAACAAAAATTTACCTTTCGTCGCTACAAGAGATGGATACTTTGTCGAAAAGCCTGTGTCTTGTGTGCATGTTTTCGCACCTTTCCACGGCACGGCGCGGCACAGAGCTGCTCTGGTAGCTCCGAACGGCCGCACACGTCGCCTCGGACACGCCGGTTCGGCCCGCGCCCATCTCGCAGATGTTCCTCGTGCTTGTGCTGTCATATGGACCGCGACCCGAGCGGCAGCGAGCGGCAGTCGAGCAAAGTCGGGACAAGTCGGGACGGAAGGTGACAGCCGATTATGCACCGTGCGAATTACGCAAATATCTAGAAGCGCGACGCGTGTCAGGCAGGTGAGAACGCTTCTCTCGGTCCAGCAGGACACTGCCACACCCCGCGCAGTCCACCCGCCGCCCGGCCGCGCGCAATCCCTGCGACGGACAACAATAACAAGGTGCGTCTCCCGCGAGTGTCGGAGGCCGCACGAACCAAACGAATGACAGGCGGTGCAACGAGCAGCTGTGTTGTGCGTCTGACCCACGTGGCGGCGCGCCGCACTGCGCGTCGCCTTCGAGGTGGAAGGACGTGCTTTGCGTCAAATGTGCCACCGAAAATGGCGATTGCGTGTATTGGGAGGAGAGGCGAAGCCTTCTTGTGCCGTGCGGCTACAGTATAAGGACGCCAACGGCCATACCATGTTGAATACACCGGTTCTCGTCCGATCACCGAAGTTAAGCAACATCGGGCCCGGTTAGTACTTGGATGGGTGACCGCCTGGGAACACCGGGTGCTGTTGGCTCCCTCTCTTCTTTTAAATTTTATGTCACTACACCTGCCAGCCCTCTTTTCATACAAACTCTCAGGTGCGACGAAGATGCTTCCACAAGCATTTTAAACTACTGTATTAAACGTAAGATGCGAAATTACAGTAATGAACTCAGTTTGTACAAGAATGCGCGGAGGAAGAGTGCTAGGAACTCGTTGAAAATAACGAAACACTGCGAATCGACAGATGTGCTCTTGAAATGCGTCAGAGCCTACTGTTTTGTAGGAGCGCTAAATTCCAAAAACTAACTACATTAAAAAAAACCTGTTCCCGTCCGACCACCGAAGATAAGCAACAACGTTTATATTCGGATCGGCGACCGCCTGGGAACTCTGGCTGTCTTCATTTCTTGCTTTCTTGTCGCTACCCCTGCCAGCCGTTTTTTCATGCTACCTTTCTCATGTGACAAAGATGCTTCCATACTGATTTTAAACTATCGTAAGATACGATATTAAGGAACTCAGTTTGAAAAGAGTGCGCCAAGGAAGACTTGCAAAGAGTCTCTGGAAATAACAAAACAGTATGAAGTGACAGAAATGTTGTGAAATACGTCAGGGCATATTGTTTTGTAGCAGTGCACAACGGCAAATTTGTAAACAAAAATTTACCTTTCGTCGCTACAAGAGATGGATACTTTGTCGAAAAGCCTGTGTCTTGTGTGCATGTTTTCGCACCTTTCCACGGCACGGCGCGGCACAGAGCTGCTCTGGTAGCTCCGAACGGCCGCACACGTCGCCTCGGACACGCCGGTTCGGCCCGCGCCCATCTCGCAGATGTTCCTCGTGCTTGTGCTGTCATATGGACCGCGACCCGAGCGGCAGCGAGCGGCAGTCGAGCAAAGTCGGGACAAGTCGGGACGGAAGGTGACAGCCGATTATGCACCGTGCGAATTACGCAAATATCTAGAAGCGCGACGCGTGTCAGGCAGGTGAGAACGCTTCTCTCGGTCCAGCAGGACACTGCCACACCCCGCGCAGTCCACCCGCCGCCCGGCCGCGCGCAATCCCTGCGACGGACAACAATAACAAGGTGCGTCTCCCGCGAGTGTCGGAGGCCGCACGAACCAAACGAATGACAGGCGGTGCAACGAGCAGCTGTGTTGTGCGTCTGACCCACGTGGCGGCGCGCCGCACTGCGCGTCGCCTTCGAGGTGGAAGGACGTGCTTTGCGTCAAATGTGCCACCGAAAATGGCGATTGCGTGTATTGGGAGGAGAGGCGAAGCCTTCTTGTGCTGTGCGGCTACAGTATAAGGACGCCAACGGCCATACCATGTTGAATACACCGGTTCTCGTCCGATCACCGAAGTTAAGCAACATCGGGCCCGGTTAGTACTTGGATGGGTGACCGCCTGGGAACACCGGGTGCTGTTGGCTCCCTCTCTTCTTTTAAATTTTATGTCACTACACCTGCCAGCCCTCTTTTCATACAAACTCTCAGGTGCGACGAAGATGCTTCCACAAGCATTTTAAACTACTGTATTAAACGTAAGATGCGAAATTACAGTAATGAACTCAGTTTGTACAAGAATGCGCGGAGGAAGAGTGCTAGGAACTCGTTGAAAATAACGAAACACTGCGAATCGACAGATGTGCTCTTGAAATGCGTCAGAGCCTACTGTTTTGTAGGAGCGCTAAATTCCAAAAACTAACTACATTAAAAAAAACCTGTTCCCGTCCGACCACCGAAGATAAGCAACAACGTTTATATTCGGATCGGCGACCGCCTGGGAACTCTGGCTGTCTTCATTTCTTGCTTTCTTGTCGCTACCCCTGCCAGCCGTTTTTTCATGCTACCTTTCTCATGTGACAAAGATGCTTCCATACTGATTTTAAACTATCGTAAGATACGATATTAAGGAACTCAGTTTGAAAAGAGTGCGCCAAGGAAGACTTGCAAAGAGTCTCTGGAAATAACAAAACAGTATGAAGTGACAGAAATGTTGTGAAATACGTCAGGGCATATTGTTTTGTAGCAGTGCACAACGGCAAATTTGTAAACAAAAATTTACCTTTCGTCGCTACAAGAGATGGATACTTTGTCGAAAAGCCTGTGTCTTGTGTGCATGTTTTCGCACCTTTCCACGGCACGGCGCGGCACAGAGCTGCTCTGGTAGCTCCGAACGGCCGCACACGTCGCCTCGGACACGCCGGTTCGGCCCGCGCCCATCTCGCAGATGTTCCTCGTGCTTGTGCTGTCATATGGACCGCGACCCGAGCGGCAGCGAGCGGCAGTCGAGCAAAGTCGGGACAAGTCGGGACGGAAGGTGACAGCCGATTATGCACCGTGCGAATTACGCAAATATCTAGAAGCGCGACGCGTGTCAGGCAGGTGAGAACGCTTCTCTCGGTCCAGCAGGACACTGCCACACCCCGCGCAGTCCACCCGCCGCCCGGCCGCGCGCAATCCCTGCGACGGACAACAATAACAAGGTGCGTCTCCCGCGAGTGTCGGAGGCCGCACGAACCAAACGAATGACAGGCGGTGCAACGAGCAGCTGTGTTGTGCGTCTGACCCACGTGGCGGCGCGCCGCACTGCGCGTCGCCTTCGAGGTGGAAGGACGTGCTTTGCGTCAAATGTGCCACCGAAAATGGCGATTGCGTGTATTGGGAGGAGAGGCGAAGCCTTCTTGTGCCGTGCGGCTACAGTATAAGGACGCCAACGGCCATACCATGTTGAATACACCGGTTCTCGTCCGATCACCGAAGTTAAGCAACATCGGGCCCGGTTAGTACTTGGATGGGTGACCGCCTGGGAACACCGGGTGCTGTTGGCTCCCTCTCTTCTTTTAAATTTTATGTCACTACACCTGCCAGCCCTCTTTTCATACAAACTCTCAGGTGCGACGAAGATGCTTCCACAAGCATTTTAAACTACTGTATTAAACGTAAGATGCGAAATTACAGTAATGAACTCAGTTTGTACAAGAATGCGCGGAGGAAGAGTGCTAGGAACTCGTTGAAAATAACGAAACACTGCGAATCGACAGATGTGCTCTTGAAATGCGTCAGAGCCTACTGTTTTGTAGGAGCGCTAAATTCCAAAAACTAACTACATTAAAAAAAACCTGTTCCCGTCCGACCACCGAAGATAAGCAACAACGTTTATATTCGGATCGGCGACCGCCTGGGAACTCTGGCTGTCTTCATTTCTTGCTTTCTTGTCGCTACCCCTGCCAGCCGTTTTTTCATGCTACCTTTCTCATGTGACAAAGATGCTTCCATACTGATTTTAAACTATCGTAAGATACGATATTAAGGAACTCAGTTTGAAAAGAGTGCGCCAAGGAAGACTTGCAAAGAGTCTCTGGAAATAACAAAACAGTATGAAGTGACAGAAATGTTGTGAAATACGTCAGGGCATATTGTTTTGTAGCAGTGCACAACGGCAAATTTGTAAACAAAAATTTACCTTTCGTCGCTACAAGAGATGGATACTTTGTCGAAAAGCCTGTGTCTTGTGTGCATGTTTTCGCACCTTTCCACGGCACGGCGCGGCACAGAGCTGCTCTGGTAGCTCCGAACGGCCGCACACGTCGCCTCGGACACGCCGGTTCGGCCCGCGCCCATCTCGCAGATGTTCCTCGTGCTTGTGCTGTCATATGGACCGCGACCCGAGCGGCAGCGAGCGGCAGTCGAGCAAAGTCGGGACAAGTCGGGACGGAAGGTGACAGCCGATTATGCACCGTGCGAATTACGCAAATATCTAGAAGCGCGACGCGTGTCAGGCAGGTGAGAACGCTTCTCTCGGTCCAGCAGGACACTGCCACACCCCGCGCAGTCCACCCGCCGCCCGGCCGCGCGCAATCCCTGCGACGGACAACAATAACAAGGTGCGTCTCCCGCGAGTGTCGGAGGCCGCACGAACCAAACGAATGACAGGCGGTGCAACGAGCAGCTGTGTTGTGCGTCTGACCCACGTGGCGGCGCGCCGCACTGCGCGTCGCCTTCGAGGTGGAAGGACGTGCTTTGCGTCAAATGTGCCACCGAAAATGGCGATTGCGTGTATTGGGAGGAGAGGCGAAGCCTGCTTGTGCCGTGCGGCTACAGTATAAGGACGCCAACGGCCATACCATGTTGAATACACCGGTTCTCGTCCGATCACCGAAGTTAAGCAACATCGGGCCCGGTTAGTACTTGGATGGGTGACCGCCTGGGAACACCGGGTGCTGTTGGCTCCCTCTCTTCTTTTAAATTTTATGTCACTACACCTGCCAGCCCTCTTTTCATACAAACTCTCAGGTGCGACGAAGATGCTTCCACAAGCATTTTAAACTACTGTATTAAACGTAAGATGCGAAATTACAGTAATGAACTCAGTTTGTACAAGAATGCGCGGAGGAAGAGTGCTAGGAACTCGTTGAAAATAACGAAACACTGCGAATCGACAGATGTGCTCTTGAAATGCGTCAGAGCCTACTGTTTTGTAGGAGCGCTAAATTCCAAAAACTAACTACATTAAAAAAAACCTGTTCCCGTCCGACCACCGAAGATAAGCAACAACGTTTATATTCGGATCGGCGACCGCCTGGGAACTCTGGCTGTCTTCATTTCTTGCTTTCTTGTCGCTACCCCTGCCAGCCGTTTTTTCATGCTACCTTTCTCATGCGACAAAGATGCTTCCATACTGATTTTAAACTATCGTAAGATACGATATTAAGGAACTCAGTTTGAAAAGAGTGCGCCAAGGAAGACTTGCAAAGAGTCTCTGGAAATAACAAAACAGTATGAAGTGACAGAAATGTTGTGAAATACGTCAGGGCATATTGTTTTGTAGCAGTGCACAACGGCAAATTTGTAAACAAAAATTTACCTTTCGTCGCTACAAGAGATGGATACTTTGTCGAAAAGCCTGTGTCTTGTGTGCATGTTTTCGCACCTTTCCACGGCACGGCGCGGCACAGAGCTGCTCTGGTAGCTCCGAACGGCCGCACACGTCGCCTCGGACACGCCGGTTCGGCCCGCGCCCATCTCGCAGATGTTCCTCGTGCTTGTGCTGTCATATGGACCGCGACCCGAGCGGCAGCGAGCGGCAGTCGAGCAAAGTCGGGACAAGTCGGGACGGAAGGTGACAGCCGATTATGCACCGTGCGAATTACGCAAATATCTAGAAGCGCGACGCGTGTCAGGCAGGTGAGAACGCTTCTCTCGGTCCAGCAGGACACTGCCACACCCCGCGCAGTCCACCCGCCGCCCGGCCGCGCGCAATCCCTGCGACGGACAACAATAACAAGGTGCGTCTCCCGCGAGTGTCGGAGGCCGCACGAACCAAACGAATGACAGGCGGTGCAACGAGCAGCTGTGTTGTGCGTCTGACCCACGTGGCGGCGCGCCGCACTGCGCGTCGCCTTCGAGGTGGAAGGACGTGCTTTGCGTCAAATGTGCCACCGAAAATGGCGATTGCGTGTATTGGGAGGAGAGGCGAAGCCTGCTTGTGCCGTGCGGCTACAGTATAAGGACGCCAACGGCCATACCATGTTGAATACACCGGTTCTCGTCCGATCACCGAAGTTAAGCAACATCGGGCCCGGTTAGTACTTGGATGGGTGACCGCCTGGGAACACCGGGTGCTGTTGGCTCCCTCTCTTCTTTTAAATTTTATGTCACTACACCTGCCAGCCCTCTTTTCATACAAACTCTCAGGTGCGACGAAGATGCTTCCACAAGCATTTTAAACTACTGTATTAAACGTAAGATGCGAAATTACAGTAATGAACTCAGTTTGTACAAGAATGCGCGGAGGAAGAGTGCTAGGAACTCGTTGAAAATAACGAAACACTGCGAATCGACAGATGTGCTCTTGAAATGCGTCAGAGCCTACTGTTTTGTAGGAGCGCTAAATTCCAAAAACTAACTACATTAAAAAAAACCTGTTCCCGTCCGACCACCGAAGATAAGCAACAACGTTTATATTCGGATCGGCGACCGCCTGGGAACTCTGGCTGTCTTCATTTCTTGCTTTCTTGTCGCTACCCCTGCCAGCCGTTTTTTCATGCTACCTTTCTCATGCGACAAAGATGCTTCCATACTGATTTTAAACTATCGTAAGATACGATATTAAGGAACTCAGTTTGAAAAGAGTGCGCCAAGGAAGACTTGCAAAGAGTCTCTGGAAATAACAAAACAGTATGAAGTGACAGAAATGTTGTGAAATACGTCAGGGCATATTGTTTTGTAGCAGTGCACAACGGCAAATTTGTAAACAAAAATTTACCTTTCGTCGCTACAAGAGATGGATACTTTGTCGAAAAGCCTGTGTCTTGTGTGCATGCTTTCGCACCTTTCCACGGCACGGCGCGGCACAGAGCTGCTCTGGTAGCTCCGAACGGCCGCACACGTCGCCTCGGACACGCCGGTTCGGCCCGCGCCCATCTCGCAGATGTTCCTCGTGCTTGTGCTGTCACATGGACCGCGACCCGAGCGGCAGCGAGCGGCAGTCGAGCAAAGTCGGGACAAGTCGGGACGGAAGGTGACAGCCGATTATGCACCGTGCGAATTACGCAAATATCTAGAAGCGCGACGCGTGTCAGGCAGGTGAGAACGCTTCTCTCGGTCCAGCAGGACACTGCCACACCCCGCGCAGTCCACCCGCCGCCCGGCCGCGCGCAATCCCTGCGACGGACAACAATAACAAGGTGCGTCTCCCGCGAGTGTCGGAGGCCGCACGAACCAAACGAATGACAGGCGGTGCAACGAGCAGCTGTGTTGTGCGTCTGACCCACGTGGCGGCGCGCCGCACTGCGCGTCGCCTTCGAGGTGGAAGGACGTGCTTTGCGTCAAATGTGCCACCGAAAATGGCGATTGCGTGTATTGGGAGGAGAGGCGAAGCCTGCTTGTGCCGTGCGGCTACAGTATAAGGACGCCAACGGCCATACCATGTTGAATACACCGGTTCTCGTCCGATCACCGAAGTTAAGCAACATCGGGCCCGGTTAGTACTTGGATGGGTGACCGCCTGGGAACACCGGGTGCTGTTGGCTCCCTCTCTTCTTTTAAATTTTATGTCACTACACCTGCCAGCCCTCTTTTCATACAAACTCTCAGGTGCGACGAAGATGCTTCCACAAGCATTTTAAACTACTGTATTAAACGTAAGATGCGAAATTACAGTAATGAACTCAGTTTG
This sequence comes from Schistocerca gregaria, assembly GCF_023897955.1. Classification (NCBI taxonomy): domain Eukaryota; kingdom Metazoa; phylum Arthropoda; class Insecta; order Orthoptera; family Acrididae; genus Schistocerca; species Schistocerca gregaria. The sequence goes on along the minus strand of NW_026061910.1, from coordinate 189,212 downwards.
TACAAGAATGCGCGGAGGAAGAGTGCTAGGAACTCGTTGAAAATAACGAAACACTGCGAATCGACAGATGTGCTCTTGAAATGCGTCAGAGCCTACTGTTTTGTAGGAGCGCTAAATTCCAAAAACTAACTACATTAAAAAAAACCTGTTCCCGTCCGACCACCGAAGATAAGCAACAACGTTTATATTCGGATCGGCGACCGCCTGGGAACTCTGGCTGTCTTCATTTCTTGCTTTCTTGTCGCTACCCCTGCCAGCCGTTTTTTCATGCTACCTTTCTCATGCGACAAAGATGCTTCCATACTGATTTTAAACTATCGTAAGATACGATATTAAGGAACTCAGTTTGAAAAGAGTGCGCCAAGGAAGACTTGCAAAGAGTCTCTGGAAATAACAAAACAGTATGAAGTGACAGAAATGTTGTGAAATACGTCAGGGCATATTGTTTTGTAGCAGTGCACAACGGCAAATTTGTAAACAAAAATTTACCTTTCGTCGCTACAAGAGATGGATACTTTGTCGAAAAGCCTGTGTCTTGTGTGCATGTTTTCGCACCTTTCCACGGCACGGCGCGGCACAGAGCTGCTCTGGTAGCTCCGAACGGCCGCACACGTCGCCTCGGACACGCCGGTTCGGCCCGCGCCCATCTCGCAGATGTTCCTCGTGCTTGTGCTGTCATATGGACCGCGACCCGAGCGGCAGCGAGCGGCAGTCGAGCAAAGTCGGGACAAGTCGGGACGGAAGGTGACAGCCGATTATGCACCGTGCGAATTACGCAAATATCTAGAAGCGCGACGCGTGTCAGGCAGGTGAGAACGCTTCTCTCGGTCCAGCAGGACACTGCCACACCCCGCGCAGTCCACCCGCCGCCCGGCCGCGCGCAATCCCTGCGACGGACAACAATAACAAGGTGCGTCTCCCGCGAGTGTCGGAGGCCGCACGAACCAAACGAATGACAGGCGGTGCAACGAGCAGCTGTGTTGTGCGTCTGACCCACGTGGCGGCGCGCCGCACTGCGCGTCGCCTTCGAGGTGGAAGGACGTGCTTTGCGTCAAATGTGCCACCGAAAATGGCGATTGCGTGTATTGGGAGGAGAGGCGAAGCCTTCTTGTGCCGTGCGGCTACAGTATAAGGACGCCAACGGCCATACCATGTTGAATACACCGGTTCTCGTCCGATCACCGAAGTTAAGCAACATCGGGCCCGGTTAGTACTTGGATGGGTGACCGCCTGGGAACACCGGGTGCTGTTGGCTCCCTCTCTTCTTTTAAATTTTATGTCACTACACCTGCCAGCCCTCTTTTCATACAAACTCTCAGGTGCGACGAAGATGCTTCCACAAGCATTTTAAACTACTGTATTAAACGTAAGATGCGAAATTACAGTAATGAACTCAGTTTGTACAAGAATGCGCGGAGGAAGAGTGCTAGGAACTCGTTGAAAATAACGAAACACTGCGAATCGACAGATGTGCTCTTGAAATGCGTCAGAGCCTACTGTTTTGTAGGAGCGCTAAATTCCAAAAACTAACTACATTAAAAAAAACCTGTTCCCGTCCGACCACCGAAGATAAGCAACAACGTTTATATTCGGATCGGCGACCGCCTGGGAACTCTGGCTGTCTTCATTTCTTGCTTTCTTGTCGCTACCCCTGCCAGCCGTTTTTTCATGCTACCTTTCTCATGTGACAAAGATGCTTCCATACTGATTTTAAACTATCGTAAGATACGATATTAAGGAACTCAGTTTGAAAAGAGTGCGCCAAGGAAGACTTGCAAAGAGTCTCTGGAAATAACAAAACAGTATGAAGTGACAGAAATGTTGTGAAATACGTCAGGGCATATTGTTTTGTAGCAGTGCACAACGGCAAATTTGTAAACAAAAATTTACCTTTCGTCGCTACAAGAGATGGATACTTTGTCGAAAAGCCTGTGTCTTGTGTGCATGTTTTCGCACCTTTCCACGGCACGGCGCGGCACAGAGCTGCTCTGGTAGCTCCGAACGGCCGCACACGTCGCCTCGGACACGCCGGTTCGGCCCGCGCCCATCTCGCAGATGTTCCTCGTGCTTGTGCTGTCATATGGACCGCGACCCGAGCGGCAGCGAGCGGCAGTCGAGCAAAGTCGGGACAAGTCGGGACGGAAGGTGACAGCCGATTATGCACCGTGCGAATTACGCAAATATCTAGAAGCGCGACGCGTGTCAGGCAGGTGAGAACGCTTCTCTCGGTCCAGCAGGACACTGCCACACCCCGCGCAGTCCACCCGCCGCCCGGCCGCGCGCAATCCCTGCGACGGACAACAATAACAAGGTGCGTCTCCCGCGAGTGTCGGAGGCCGCACGAACCAAACGAATGACAGGCGGTGCAACGAGCAGCTGTGTTGTGCGTCTGACCCACGTGGCGGCGCGCCGCACTGCGCGTCGCCTTCGAGGTGGAAGGACGTGCTTTGCGTCAAATGTGCCACCGAAAATGGCGATTGCGTGTATTGGGAGGAGAGGCGAAGCCTTCTTGTGCCGTGCGGCTACAGTATAAGGACGCCAACGGCCATACCATGTTGAATACACCGGTTCTCGTCCGATCACCGAAGTTAAGCAACATCGGGCCCGGTTAGTACTTGGATGGGTGACCGCCTGGGAACACCGGGTGCTGTTGGCTCCCTCTCTTCTTTTAAATTTTATGTCACTACACCTGCCAGCCCTCTTTTCATACAAACTCTCAGGTGCGACGAAGATGCTTCCACAAGCATTTTAAACTACTGTATTAAACGTAAGATGCGAAATTACAGTAATGAACTCAGTTTGTACAAGAATGCGCGGAGGAAGAGTGCTAGGAACTCGTTGAAAATAACGAAACACTGCGAATCGACAGATGTGCTCTTGAAATGCGTCAGAGCCTACTGTTTTGTAGGAGCGCTAAATTCCAAAAACTAACTACATTAAAAAAAACCTGTTCCCGTCCGACCACCGAAGATAAGCAACAACGTTTATATTCGGATCGGCGACCGCCTGGGAACTCTGGCTGTCTTCATTTCTTGCTTTCTTGTCGCTACCCCTGCCAGCCGTTTTTTCATGCTACCTTTCTCATGTGACAAAGATGCTTCCATACTGATTTTAAACTATCGTAAGATACGATATTAAGGAACTCAGTTTGAAAAGAGTGCGCCAAGGAAGACTTGCAAAGAGTCTCTGGAAATAACAAAACAGTATGAAGTGACAGAAATGTTGTGAAATACGTCAGGGCATATTGTTTTGTAGCAGTGCACAACGGCAAATTTGTAAACAAAAATTTACCTTTCGTCGCTACAAGAGATGGATACTTTGTCGAAAAGCCTGTGTCTTGTGTGCATGTTTTCGCACCTTTCCACGGCACGGCGCGGCACAGAGCTGCTCTGGTAGCTCCGAACGGCCGCACACGTGGCCTCGGACACGCCGGTTCGGCCCGCGCCCATCTCGCAGATGTTCCTCGTGCTTGTGCTGTCATATGGACCGCGACCCGAGCGGCAGCGAGCGGCAGTCGAGCAAAGTCGGGACAAGTCGGGACGGAAGGTGACAGCCGATTATGCACCGTGCGAATTACGCAAATATCTAGAAGCGCGACGCGTGTCAGGCAGGTGAGAACGCTTCTCTCGGTCCAGCAGGACACTGCCACACCCCGCGCAGTCCACCCGCCGCCCGGCCGCGCGCAATCCCTGCGACGGACAACAATAACAAGGTGCGTCTCCCGCGAGTGTCGGAGGCCGCACGAACCAAACGAATGACAGGCGGTGCAACGAGCAGCTGTGTTGTGCGTCTGACCCACGTGGCGGCGCGCCGCACTGCGCGTCGCCTTCGAGGTGGAAGGACGTGCTTTGCGTCAAATGTGCCACCGAAAATGGCGATTGCGTGTATTGGGAGGAGAGGCGAAGCCTTCTTGTGCCGTGCGGCTACAGTATAAGTACGCCAACGGCCATACCATGTTGAATACACCGGTTCTCGTCCGATCACCGAAGTTAAGCAACATCGGGCCCGGTTAGTACTTGGATGGGTGACCGCCTGGGAACACCGGGTGCTGTTGGCTCCCTCTCTTCTTTTAAATTTTATGTCACTACACCTGCCAGCCCTCTTTTCATACAAACTCTCAGGTGCGACGAAGATGCTTCCACAAGCATTTTAAACTACTGTATTAAACGTAAGATGCGAAATTACAGTAATGAACTCAGTTTGTACAAGAATGCGCGGAGGAAGAGTGCTAGGAACTCGTTGAAAATAACGAAACACTGCGAATCGACAGATGTGCTCTTGAAATGCGTCAGAGCCTACTGTTTTGTAGGAGCGCTAAATTCCAAAAACTAACTACATTAAAAAAAACCTGTTCCCGTCCGACCACCGAAGATAAGCAACAACGTTTATATTCGGATCGGCGACCGCCTGGGAACTCTGGCTGTCTTCATTTCTTGCTTTCTTGTCGCTACCCCTGCCAGCCGTTTTTTCATGCTACCTTTCTCATGTGACAAAGATGCTTCCATACTGATTTTAAACTATCGTAAGATACGATATTAAGGAACTCAGTTTGAAAAGAGTGCGCCAAGGAAGACTTGCAAAGAGTCTCTGGAAATAACAAAACAGTATGAAGTGACAGAAATGTTGTGAAATACGTCAGGGCATATTGTTTTGTAGCAGTGCACAACGGCAAATTTGTAAACAAAAATTTACCTTTCGTCGCTACAAGAGATGGATACTTTGTCGAAAAGCCTGTGTCTTGTGTGCATGTTTTCGCACCTTTCCACGGCACGGCGCGGCACAGAGCTGCTCTGGTAGCTCCGAACGGCCGCACACGTCGCCTCGGACACGCCGGTTCGGCCCGCGCCCATCTCGCAGATGTTCCTCGTGCTTGTGCTGTCATATGGACCGCGACCCGAGCGGCAGCGAGCGGCAGTCGAGCAAAGTCGGGACAAGTCGGGACGGAAGGTGACAGCCGATTATGCACCGTGCGAATTACGCAAATATCTAGAAGCGCGACGCGTGTCAGGCAGGTGAGAACGCTTCTCTCGGTCCAGCAGGACACTGCCACACCCCGCGCAGTCCACCCGCCGCCCGGCCGCGCGCAATCCCTGCGACGGACAACAATAACAAGGTGCGTCTCCCGCGAGTGTCGGAGGCCGCACGAACCAAACGAATGACAGGCGGTGCAACGAGCAGCTGTGTTGTGCGTCTGACCCACGTGGCGGCGCGCCGCACTGCGCGTCGCCTTCGAGGTGGAAGGACGTGCTTTGCGTCAAATGTGCCACCGAAAATGGCGATTGCGTGTATTGGGAGGAGAGGCGAAGCCTTCTTGTGCCGTGCGGCTACAGTATAAGGACGCCAACGGCCATACCATGTTGAATACACCGGTTCTCGTCCGATCACCGAAGTTAAGCAACATCGGGCCCGGTTAGTACTTGGATGGGTGACCGCCTGGGAACACCGGGTGCTGTTGGCTCCCTCTGTTCTTTTAAATTTTATGTCACTACACCTGCCAGCCCTCTTTTCATACAAACTCTCAGGTGCGACGAAGATGCTTCCACAAGCATTTTAAACTACTGTATTAAACGTAAGATGCGAAATTACAGTAATGAACTCAGTTTGTACAAGAATGCGCGGAGGAAGAGTGCTAGGAACTCGTTGAAAATAACGAAACACTGCGAATCGACAGATGTGCTCTTGAAATGCGTCAGAGCCTACTGTTTTGTAGGAGCGCTAAATTCCAAAAACTAACTACATTAAAAAAAACCTGTTCCCGTCCGACCACCGAAGATAAGCAACAACGTTTATATTCGGATCGGCGACCGCCTGGGAACTCTGGCTGTCTTCATTTCTTGCTTTCTTGTCGCTACCCCTGCCAGCCGTTTTTTCATGCTACCTTTCTCATGTGACAAAGATGCTTCCATACTGATTTTAAACTATCGTAAGATACGATATTAAGGAACTCAGTTTGAAAAGAGTGCGCCAAGGAAGACTTGCAAAGAGTCTCTGGAAATAACAAAACAGTATGAAGTGACAGAAATGTTGTGAAATACGTCAGGGCATATTGTTTTGTAGCAGTGCACAACGGCAAATTTGTAAACAAAAATTTACCTTTCGTCGCTACAAGAGATGGATACTTTGTCGAAAAGCCTGTGTCTTGTGTGCATGTTTTCGCACCTTTCCACGGCACGGCGCGGCACAGAGCTGCTCTGGTAGCTCCGAACGGCCGCACACGTCGCCTCGGACACGCCGGTTCGGCCCGCGCCCATCTCGCAGATGTTCCTCGTGCTTGTGCTGTCATATGGACCGCGACCCGAGCGGCAGCGAGCGGCAGTCGAGCAAAGTCGGGACAAGTCGGGACGGAAGGTGACAGCCGATTATGCACCGTGCGAATTACGCAAATATCTAGAAGCGCGACGCGTGTCAGGCAGGTGAGAACGCTTCTCTCGGTCCAGCAGGACACTGCCACACCCCGCGCAGTCCACCCGCCGCCCGGCCGCGCGCAATCCCTGCGACGGACAACAATAACAAGGTGCGTCTCCCGCGAGTGTCGGAGGCCGCACGAACCAAACGAATGACAGGCGGTGCAACGAGCAGCTGTGTTGTGCGTCTGACCCACGTGGCGGCGCGCCGCACTGCGCGTCGCCTTCGAGGTGGAAGGACGTGCTTTGCGTCAAATGTGCCACCGAAAATGGCGATTGCGTGTATTGGGAGGAGAGGCGAAGCCTTCTTGTGCCGTGCGGCTACAGTATAAGGACGCCAACGGCCATACCATGTTGAATACACCGGTTCTCGTCCGATCACCGAAGTTAAGCAACATCGGGCCCGGTTAGTACTTGGATGGGTGACCGCCTGGGAACACCGGGTGCTGTTGGCTCCCTCTCTTCTTTTAAATTTTATGTCACTACACCTGCCAGCCCTCTTTTCATACAAACTCTCAGGTGCGACGAAGATGCTTCCACAAGCATTTTAAACTACTGTATTAAACGTAAGATGCGAAATTACAGTAATGAACTCAGTTTGTACAAGAATGCGCGGAGGAAGAGTGCTAGGAACTCGTTGAAAATAACGAAACACTGCGAATCGACAGATGTGCTCTTGAAATGCGTCAGAGCCTACTGTTTTGTAGGAGCGCTAAATTCCAAAAACTAACTACATTAAAAAAAACCTGTTCCCGTCCGACCACCGAAGATAAGCAACAACGTTTATATTCGGATCGGCGACCGCCTGGGAACTCTGGCTGTCTTCATTTCTTGCTTTCTTGTCGCTACCCCTGCCAGCCGTTTTTTCATGCTACCTTTCTCATGTGACAAAGATGCTTCCATACTGATTTTAAACTATCGTAAGATACGATATTAAGGAACTCAGTTTGAAAAGAGTGCGCCAAGGAAGACTTGCAAAGAGTCTCTGGAAATAACAAAACAGTATGAAGTGACAGAAATGTTGTGAAATACGTCAGGGCATATTGTTTTGTAGCAGTGCATAACGGCAAATTTGTAAACAAAAATTTACCTTTCGTCGCTACAAGAGATGGATACTTTGTCGAAAAGCCTGTGTCTTGTGTGCATGTTTTCGCACCTTTCCACGGCACGGCGCGGCACAGAGCTGCTCTGGTAGCTCCGAACGGCCGCACACGTCGCCTCGGACACGCCGGTTCGGCCCGCGCCCATCTCGCAGATGTTCCTCGTGCTTGTGCTGTCATATGGACCGCGACCCGAGCGGCAGCGAGCGGCAGTCGAGCAAAGTCGGGACAAGTCGGGACGGAAGGTGACAGCCGATTATGCACCGTGCGAATTACGCAAATATCTAGAAGCGCGACGCGTGTCAGGCAGGTGAGAACGCTTCTCTCGGTCCAGCAGGACACTGCCACACCCCGCGCAGTCCACCCGCCGCCCGGCCGCGCGCAATCCCTGCGACGGACAACAATAACAAGGTGCGTCTCCCGCGAGTGTCGGAGGCCGCACGAACCAAACGAATGACAGGCGGTGCAACGAGCAGCTGTGTTGTGCGTCTGACCCACGTGGCGGCGCGCCGCACTGCGCGTCGCCTTCGAGGTGGAAGGACGTGCTTTGCGTCAAATGTGCCACCGAAAATGGCGATTGCGTGTATTGGGAGGAGAGGCGAAGCCTTCTTGTGCCGTGCGGCTACAGTATAAGGACGCCAACGGCCATACCATGTTGAATACACCGGTTCTCGTCCGATCACCGAAGTTAAGCAACATCGGGCCCGGTTAGTACTTGGATGGGTGACCGCCTGGGAACACCGGGTGCTGTTGGCTCCCTCTCTTCTTTTAAATTTTATGTCACTACACCTGCCAGCCCTCTTTTCATACAAACTCTCAGGTGCGACGAAGATGCTTCCACAAGCATTTTAAACTACTGTATTAAACGTAAGATGCGAAATTACAGTAATGAACTCAGTTTGTACAAGAATGCGCGGAGGAAGAGTGCTAGGAACTCGTTGAAAATAACGAAACACTGCGAATCGACAGATGTGCTCTTGAAATGCGTCAGAGCCTACTGTTTTGTAGGAGCGCTAAATTCCAAAAACTAACTACATTAAAAAAAACCTGTTCCCGTCCGACCACCGAAGATAAGCAACAACGTTTATATTCGGATCGGCGACCGCCTGGGAACTCTGGCTGTCTTCATTTCTTGCTTTCTTGTCGCTACCCCTGCCAGCCGTTTTTTCATGCTACCTTTCTCATGCGACAAAGATGCTTCCATACTGATTTTAAACTATCGTAAGATACGATATTAAGGAACTCAGTTTGAAAAGAGTGCGCCAAGGAAGACTTGCAAAGAGTCTCTGGAAATAACAAAACAGTATGAAGTGACAGAAATGTTGTGAAATACGTCAGGGCATATTGTTTTGTAGCAGTGCACAACGGCAAATTTGTAAACAAAAATTTACCTTTCGTCGCTACAAGAGATGGATACTTTGTCGAAAAGCCTGTGTCTTGTGTGCATGTTTTCGCACCTTTCCACGGCACGGCGCGGCACAGAGCTGCTCTGGTAGCTCCGAACGGCCGCACACGTCGCCTCGGACACGCCGGTTCGGCCCGCGCCCATCTCGCAGATGTTCCTCGTGCTTGTGCTGTCATATGGACCGCGACCCGAGCGGCAGCGAGCGGCAGTCGAGCAAAGTCGGGACAAGTCGGGACGGAAGGTGACAGCCGATTATGCACCGTGCGAATTACGCAAATATCTAGAAGCGCGACGCGTGTCAGGCAGGTGAGAACGCTTCTCTCGGTCCAGCAGGACACTGCCACACCCCGCGCAGTCCACCCGCCGCCCGGCCGCGCGCAATCCCTGCGACGGACAACAATAACAAGGTGCGTCTCCCGCGAGTGTCGGAGGCCGCACGAACCAAACGAATGACAGGCGGTGCAACGAGCAGCTGTGTTGTGCGTCTGACCCACGTGGCGGCGCGCCGCACTGCGCGTCGCCTTCGAGGTGGAAGGACGTGCTTTGCGTCAAATGTGCCACCGAAAATGGCGATTGCGTGTATTGGGAGGAGAGGCGAAGCCTTCTTGTGCCGTGCGGCTACAGTATAAGGACGCCAACGGCCATACCATGTTGAATACACCGGTTCTCGTCCGATCACCGAAGTTAAGCAACATCGGGCCCGGTTAGTACTTGGATGGGTGACCGCCTGGGAACACCGGGTGCTGTTGGCTCCCTCTCTTCTTTTAAATTTTATGTCACTACACCTGCCAGCCCTCTTTTCATACAAACTCTCAGGTGCGACGAAGATGCTTCCACAAGCATTTTAAACTACTGTATTAAACGTAAGATGCGAAATTACAGTAATGAACTCAGTTTGTACAAGAATGCGCGGAGGAAGAGTGCTAGGAACTCGTTGAAAATAACGAAACACTGCGAATCGACAGATGTGCTCTTGAAATGCGTCAGAGCCTACTGTTTTGTAGGAGCGCTAAATTCCAAAAACTAACTACATTAAAAAAAACCTGTTCCCGTCCGACCACCGAAGATAAGCAACAACGTTTATATTCGGATCGGCGACCGCCTGGGAACTCTGGCTGTCTTCATTTCTTGCTTTCTTGTCGCTACCCCTGCCAGCCGTTTTTTCATGCTACCTTTCTCATGCGACAAAGATGCTTCCATACTGATTTTAAACTATCGTAAGATACGATATTAAGGAACTCAGTTTGAAAAGAGTGCGCCAAGGAAGACTTGCAAAGAGTCTCTGGAAATAACAAAACAGTATGAAGTGACAGAAATGTTGTGAAATACGTCAGGGCATATTGTTTTGTAGCAGTGCACAACGGCAAATTTGTAAACAAAAATTTACCTTTCGTCGCTACAAGAGATGGATACTTTGTCGAAAAGCCTGTGTCTTGTGTGCATGTTTTCGCACCTTTCCACGGCACGGCGCGGCACAGAGCTGCTCTGGTAGCTCCGAACGGCCGCACACGTCGCCTCGGACACGCCGGTTCGGCCCGCGCCCATCTCGCAGATGTTCCTCGTGCTTGTGCTGTCATATGGACCGCGACCCGAGCGGCAGCGAGCGGCAGTCGAGCAAAGTCGGGACAAGTCGGGACGGAAGGTGACAGCCGATTATGCACCGTGCGAATTACGCAAATATCTAGAAGCGCGACGCGTGTCAGGCAGGTGAGAACGCTTCTCTCGGTCCAGCAGGACACTGCCACACCCCGCGCAGTCCACCCGCCGCCCGGCCGCGCGCAATCCCTGCGACGGACAACAATAACAAGGTGCGTCTCCCGCGAGTGTCGGAGGCCGCACGAACCAAACGAATGACAGGCGGTGCAACGAGCAGCTGTGTTGTGCGTCTGACCCACGTGGCGGCGCGCCGCACTGCGCGTCGCCTTCGAGGTGGAAGGACGTGCTTTGCGTCAAATGTGCCACCGAAAATGGCGATTGCGTGTATTGGGAGGAGAGGCGAAGCCTTCTTGTGCCGTGCGGCTACAGTATAAGGACGCCAACGGCCATACCATGTTGAATACACCGGTTCTCGTCCGATCACCGAAGTTAAGCAACATCGGGCCCGGTTAGTACTTGGATGGGTGACCGCCTGGGAACACCGGGTGCTGTTGGCTCCCTCTCTTCTTTTAAATTTTATGTCACTACACCTGCCAGCCCTCTTTTCATACAAACTCTCAGGTGCGACGAAGATGCTTCCACAAGCATTTTAAACTACTGTATTAAACGTAAGATGCGAAATTACAGTAATGAACTCAGTTTGTACAAGAATGCGCGGAGGAAGAGTGCTAGGAACTCGTTGAAAATAACGAAACACTGCGAATCGACAGATGTGCTCTTGAAATGCGTCAGAGCCTACTGTTTTGTAGGAGCGCTAAATTCCAAAAACTAACTACATTAAAAAAAACCTGTTCCCGTCCGACCACCGAAGATAAGCAACAACGTTTATATTCGGATCGGCGACCGCCTGGGAACTCTGGCTGTCTTCATTTCTTGCTTTCTTGTCGCTACCCCTGCCAGCCGTTTTTTCATGCTACCTTTCTCATGCGACAAAGATGCTTCCATTCTGATTTTAAACTATCGTAAGATACGATATTAAGGAACTCAGTTTGAAAAGAGTGCGCCAAGGAAGACTTGCAAAGAGTCTCTGGAAATAACAAAACAGTATGAAGTGACAGAAATGTTGTGAAATACGTCAGGGCATATTGTTTTGTAGCAGTGCACAACGGCAAATTTGTAAACAAAAATTTACCTTTCGTCGCTACAAGAGATGGATACTTTGTCGAAAAGCCTGTGTCTTGTGTGCATGTTTTCGCACCTTTCCACGGCACGGCGCGGCACAGAGCTGCTCTGGTAGCTCCGAACGGCCGCACACGTCGCCTCGGACACGCCGGTTCGGCCCGCGCCCATCTCGCAGATGTTCCTCGTGCTTGTGCTGTCATATGGACCGCGACCCGAGCGGCAGCGAGCGGCAGTCGAGCAAAGTCGGGACAAGTCGGGACGGAAGGTGACAGCCGATTATGCACCGTGCGAATTACGCAAATATCTAGAAGCGCGACGCGTGTCAGGCAGGTGAGAACGCTTCTCTCGGTCCAGCAGGACACTGCCACACCCCGCGCAGTCCACCCGCCGCCCGGCCGCGCGCAATCCCTGCGACGGACAACAATAACAAGGTGCGTCTCCCGCGAGTGTCGGAGGCCGCACGAACCAAACGAATGACAGGCGGTGCAACGAGCAGCTGTGTTGTGCGTCTGACCCACGTGGCGGCGCGCCGCACTGCGCGTCGCCTTCGAGGTGGAAGGACGTGCTTTGCGTCAAATGTGCCACCGAAAATGGCGATTGCGTGTATTGGGAGGAGAGGCGAAGCCTTCTTGTGCCGTGCGGCTACAGTATAAGGACGCCAACGGCCATACCATGTTGAATACACCGGTTCTCGTCCGATCACCGAAGTTAAGCAACATCGGGCCCGGTTAGTACTTGGATGGGTGACCGCCTGGGAACACCGGGTGCTGTTGGCTCCCTCTCTTCTTTTAAATTTTATGGCACTACACCTGCCAGCCCTCTTTTCATACAAACTCTCAGGTGCGACGAAGATGCTTCCACAAGCATTTTAAACTACTGTATTAAACGTAAGATGCGAAATTACAGTAATGAACTCAGTTTGTACAAGAATGCGCGGAGGAAGAGTGCTAGGAACTCGTTGAAAATAACGAAACACTGCGAATCGACAGATGTGCTCTTGAAATGCGTCAGAGCCTACTGTTTTGTAGGAGCGCTAAATTCCAAAAACTAACTACATTAAAAAAAACCTGTTCCCGTCCGACCACCGAAGATAAGCAACAACGTTTATATTCGGATCGGCGACCGCCTGGGAACTCTGGCTGTCTTCATTTCTTGCTTTCTTGTCGCTACCCCTGCCAGCCGTTTTTTCATGCTACCTTTCTCATGTGACAAAGATGCTTCCATACTGATTTTAAACTATCGTAAGATACGATATTAAGGAACTCAGTTTGAAAAGAGTGCGCCAAGGAAGACTTGCAAAGAGTCTCTGGAAATAACAAAACAGTATGAAGTGACAGAAATGTTGTGAAATACGTCAGGGCATATTGTTTTGTAGCAGTGCACAACGGCAAATTTGTAAACAAAAATTTACCTTTCGTCGCTACAAGAGATGGATACTTTGTCGAAAAGCCTGTGTCTTGTGTGCATGTTTTCGCACCTTTCCACGGCACGGCGCGGCACAGAGCTGCTCTGGTAGCTCCGAACGGCCGCACACGTCGCCTCGGACACGCCGGTTCGGCCCGCGCCCATCTCGCAGATGTTCCTCGTGCTTGTGCTGTCATATGGACCGCGACCCGAGCGGCAGCGAGCGGCAGTCGAGCAAAGTCGGGACAAGTCGGGACGGAAGGTGACAGCCGATTATGCACCGTGCGAATTACGCAAATATCTAGAAGCGCGACGCGTGTCAGGCAGGTGAGAACGCTTCTCTCGGTCCAGCAGGACACTGCCACACCCCGCGCAGTCCACCCGCCGCCCGGCCGCGCGCAATCCCTGCGACGGACAACAATAACAAGGTGCGTCTCCCGCGAGTGTCGGAGGCCGCACGAACCAAACGAATGACAGGCGGTGCAACGAGCAGCTGTGTTGTGCGTCTGACCCACGTGGCGGCGCGCCGCACTGCGCGTCGCCTTCGAGGTGGAAGGACGTGCTTTGCGTCAAATGTGCCACCGAAAATGGCGATTGCGTGTATTGGGAGGAGAGGCGAAGCCTTCTTGTGCCGTGCGGCTACAGTATAAGGACGCCAACGGCCATACCATGTTGAATACACCGGTTCTCGTCCGATCACCGAAGTTAAGCAACATCGGGCCCGGTTAGTACTTGGATGGGTGACCGCCTGGGAACACCGGGTGCTGTTGGCTCCCTCTCTTCTTTTAAATTTTATGTCACTACACCTGCCAGCCCTCTTTTCATACAAACTCTCAGGTGCGACGAAGATGCTTCCACAAGCATTTTAAACTACTGTATTAAACGTAAGATGCGAAATTACAGTAATGAACTCAGTTTGTACAAGAATGCGCGGAGGAAGAGTGCTAGGAACTCGTTGAAAATAACGAAACACTGCGAATCGACAGATGTGCTCTTGAAATGCGTCAGAGCCTACTGTTTTGTAGGAGCGCTAAATTCCAAAAACTAACTACATTAAAAAAAACCTGTTCCCGTCCGACCACCGAAGATAAGCAACAACGTTTATATTCGGATCGGCGACCGCCTGGGAACTCTGGCTGTCTTCATTTCTTGCTTTCTTGTCGCTACCCCTGCCAGCCGTTTTTTCATGCTACCTTTCTCATGCGACAAAGATGCTTCCATACTGATTTTAAACTATCGTAAGATACGATATTAAGGAACTCAGTTTGAAAAGAGTGCGCCAAGGAAGACTTGCAAAGAGTCTCTGGAAATAACAAAACAGTATGAAGTGACAGAAATGTTGTGAAATACGTCAGGGCATATTGTTTTGTAGCAGTGCACAACGGCAAATTTGTAAACAAAAATTTACCTTTCGTCGCTACAAGAGATGGATACTTTGTCGAAAAGCCTGTGTCTTGTGTGCATGTTTTCGCACCTTTCCACGGCACGGCGCGGCACAGAGCTGCTCTGGTAGCTCCGAACGGCCGCACACGTCGCCTCGGACACGCCGGTTCGGCCCGCGCCCATCTCGCAGATGTTCCTCGTGCTTGTGCTGTCATATGGACCGCGACCCGAGCGGCAGCGAGCGGCAGTCGAGCAAAGTCGGGACAAGTCGGGACGGAAGGTGACAGCCGATTATGCACCGTGCGAATTACGCAAATATCTAGAAGCGCGACGCGTGTCAGGCAGGTGAGAACGCTTCTCTCGGTCCAGCAGGACACTGCCACACCCCGCGCAGTCCACCCGCCGCCCGGCCGCGCGCAATCCCTGCGACGGACAACAATAACAAGGTGCGTCTCCCGCGAGTGTCGGAGGCCGCACGAACCAAACGAATGACAGGCGGTGCAACGAGCAGCTGTGTTGTGCGTCTGACCCACGTGGCGGCGCGCCGCACTGCGCGTCGCCTTCGAGGTGGAAGGACGTGCTTTGCGTCAAATGTGCCACCGAAAATGGCGATTGCGTGTATTGGGAGGAGAGGCGAAGCCTTCTTGTGCCGTGCGGCTACAGTATAAGGACGCCAACGGCCATACCATGTTGAATACACCGGTTCTCGTCCGATCACCGAAGTTAAGCAACATCGGGCCCGGTTAGTACTTGGATGGGTGACCGCCTGGGAACACCGGGTGCTGTTGGCTCCCTCTCTTCTTTTAAATTTTATGGCACTACACCTGCCAGCCCTCTTTTCATACAAACTCTCAGGTGCGACGAAGATGCTTCCACAAGCATTTTAAACTACTGTATTAAACGTAAGATGCGAAATTACAGTAATGAACTCAGTTTGTACAAGAATGCGCGGAGGAAGAGTGCTAGGAACTCGTTGAAAATAACGAAACACTGCGAATCGACAGATGTGCTCTTGAAATGCGTCAGAGCCTACTGTTTTGTAGGAGCGCTAAATTCCAAAAACTAACTACATTAAAAGAAACCTGTTCCCGTCCGACCACCGAAGATAAGCAACAACGTTTATATTCGGATCGGCGACCGCCTGGGAACTCTGGCTGTCTTCATTTCTTGCTTTCTTGTCGCTACCCCTGCCAGCCGTTTTTTCATGCTACCTTTCTCATGTGACAAAGATGCTTCCATACTGATTTTAAACTATCGTAAGATACGATATTAAGGAACTCAGTTTGAAAAGAGTGCGCCAAGGAAGACTTGCAAAGAGTCTCTGGAAATAACAAAACAGTATGAAGTGACAGAAATGTTGTGAAATACGTCAGGGCATATTGTTTTGTAGCAGTGCACAACGGCAAATTTGTAAACAAAAATTTACCTTTCGTCGCTACAAGAGATGGATACTTTGTCGAAAAGCCTGTGTCTTGTGTGCATGTTTTCGCACCTTTCCACGGCACGGCGCGGCACAGAGCTGCTCTGGTAGCTCCGAACGGCCGCACACGTCGCCTCGGACACGCCGGTTCGGCCCGCGCCCATCTCGCAGATGTTCCTCGTGCTTGTGCTGTCATATGGACCGCGACCCGAGCGGCAGCGAGCGGCAGTCGAGCAAAGTCGGGACAAGTCGGGACGGAAGGTGACAGCCGATTATGCACCGTGCGAATTACGCAAATATCTAGAAGCGCGACGCGTGTCAGGCAGGTGAGAACGCTTCTCTCGGTCCAGCAGGACACTGCCACACCCCGCGCAGTCCACCCGCCGCCCGGCCGCGCGCAATCCCTGCGACGGACAACAATAACAAGGTGCGTCTCCCGCGAGTGTCGGAGGCCGCACGAACCAAACGAATGACAGGCGGTGCAACGAGCAGCTGTGTTGTGCGTCTGACCCACGTGGCGGCGCGCCGCACTGCGCGTCGCCTTCGAGGTGGAAGGACGTGCTTTGCGTCAAATGTGCCACCGAAAATGGCGATTGCGTGTATTGGGAGGAGAGGCGAAGCTTTCTTGTGCCGTGCGGCTACAGTATAAGGACGCCAACGGCCATACCATGTTGAATACACCGGTTCTCGTCCGATCACCGAAGTTAAGCAACATCGGGCCCGGTTAGTACTTGGATGGGTGACCGCCTGGGAACACCGGGTGCTGTTGGCTCCCTCTCTTCTTTTAAATTTTATGTCACTACACCTGCCAGCCCTCTTTTCATACAAACTCTCAGGTGCGACGAAGATGCTTCCACAAGCATTTTAAACTACTGTATTAAACGTAAGATGCGAAATTACAGTAATGAACTCAGTTTGTACAAGAATGCGCGGAGGAAGAGTGCTAGGAACTCGTTGAAAATAACGAAACACTGCGAATCGACAGATGTGCTCTTGAAATGCGTCAGAGCCTACTGTTTTGTAGGAGCGCTAAATTCCAAAAACTAACTACATTAAAAAAAACCTGTTCCCGTCCGACCACCGAAGATAAGCAACAACGTTTATATTCGGATCGGCGACCGCCTGGGAACTCTGGCTGTCTTCATTTCTTGCTTTCTTGTCGCTACCCCTGCCAGCCGTTTTTTCATGCTACCTTTCTCATGCGACAAAGATGCTTCCATACTGATTTTAAACTATCGTAAGATACGATATTAAGGAACTCAGTTTGAAAAGAGTGCGCCAAGGAAGACTTGCAAAGAGTCTCTGGAAATAACAAAACAGTATGAAGTGACAGAAATGTTGTGAAATACGTCAGGGCATATTGTTTTGTAGCAGTGCACAACGGCAAATTTGTAAACAAAAATTTACCTTTCGTCGCTACAAGAGATGGATACTTTGTCGAAAAGCCTGTGTCTTGTGTGCATGTTTTCGCACCTTTCCACGGCACGGCGCGGCACAGAGCTGCTCTGGTAGCTCCGAACGGCCGCACACGTCGCCTCGGACACGCCGGTTCGGCCCGCGCCCATCTCGCAGATGTTCCTCGTGCTTGTGCTGTCATATGGACCGCGACCCGAGCGGCAGCGAGCGGCAGTCGAGCAAAGTCGGGACAAGTCGGGACGGAAGGTGACAGCCGATTATGCACCGTGCGAATTACGCAAATATCTAGAAGCGCGACGCGTGTCAGGCAGGTGAGAACGCTTCTCTCGGTCCAGCAGGACACTGCCACACCCCGCGCAGTCCACCCGCCGCCCGGCCGCGCGCAATCCCTGCGACGGACAACAATAACAAGGTGCGTCTCCCGCGAGTGTCGGAGGCCGCACGAACCAAACGAATGACAGGCGGTGCAACGAGCAGCTGTGTTGTGCGTCTGACCCACGTGGCGGCGCGCCGCACTGCGCGTCGCCTTCGAGGTGGAAGGACGTGCTTTGCGTCAAATGTGCCACCGAAAATGGCGATTGCGTGTATTGGGAGGAGAGGCGAAGCCTTCTTGTGCCGTGCGGCTACAGTATAAGGACGCCAACGGCCATACCATGTTGAATACACCGGTTCTCGTCCGATCACCGAAGTTAAGCAACATCGGGCCCGGTTAGTACTTGGATGGGTGACCGCCTGGGAACACCGGGTGCTGTTGGCTCCCTCTCTTCTTTTAAATTTTATGTCACTACACCTGCCAGCCCTCTTTTCATACAAACTCTCAGGTGCGACGAAGATGCTTCCACAAGCATTTTAAACTACTGTATTAAACGTAAGATGCGAAATTACAGTAATGAACTCAGTTTGTACAAGAATGCGCGGAGGAAGAGTGCTAGGAACTCGTTGAAAATAACGAAACACTGCGAATCGACAGATGTGCTCTTGAAATGCGTCAGAGCCTACTGTTTTGTAGGAGCGCTAAATTCCAAAAACTAACTACATTAAAAAAAACCTGTTCCCGTCCGACCACCGAAGATAAGCAACAACGTTTATATTCGGATCGGCGACCGCCTGGGAACTCTGGCTGTCTTCATTTCTTGCTTTCTTGTCGCTACCCCTGCCAGCCGTTTTTTCATGCTACCTTTCTCATGCGACAAAGATGCTTCCATACTGATTTTAAACTATCGTAAGATACGATATTAAGGAACTCAGTTTGAAAAGAGTGCGCCAAGGAAGACTTGCAAAGAGTCTCTGGAAATAACAAAACAGTATGAAGTGACAGAAATGTTGTGAAATACGTCAGGGCATATTGTTTTGTAGCAGTGCACAACGGCAAATTTGTAAACAAAAATTTACCTTTCGTCGCTACAAGAGATGGATACTTTGTCGAAAAGCCTGTGTCTTGTGTGCATGTTTTCGCACCTTTCCACGGCACGGCGCGGCACAGAGCTGCTCTGGTAGCTCCGAACGGCCGCACACGTCGCCTCGGACACGCCGGTTCGGCCCGCGCCCATCTCGCAGATGTTCCTCGTGCTTGTGCTGTCATATGGACCGCGACCCGAGCGGCAGCGAGCGGCAGTCGAGCAAAGTCGGGACAAGTCGGGACGGAAGGTGACAGCCGATTATGCACCGTGCGAATTACGCAAATATCTAGAAGCGCGACGCGTGTCAGGCAGGTGAGAACGCTTCTCTCGGTCCAGCAGGACACTGCCACACCCCGCGCAGTCCACCCGCCGCCCGGCCGCGCGCAATCCCTGCGACGGACAACAATAACAAGGTGCGTCTCCCGCGAGTGTCGGAGGCCGCACGAACCAAACGAATGACAGGCGGTGCAACGAGCAGCTGTGTTGTGCGTCTGACCCACGTGGCGGCGCGCCGCACTGCGCGTCGCCTTCGAGGTGGAAGGACGTGCTTTGCGTCAAATGTGCCACCGAAAATGGCGATTGCGTGTATTGGGAGGAGAGGCGAAGCCTTCTTGTGCCGTGCGGCTACAGTATAAGGACGCCAACGGCCATACCATGTTGAATACACCGGTTCTCGTCCGATCACCGAAGTTAAGCAACATCGGGCCCGGTTAGTACTTGGATGGGTGACCGCCTGGGAACACCGGGTGCTGTTGGCTCCCTCTCTTCTTTTAAATTTTATGGCACTACACCTGCCAGCCCTCTTTTCATACAAACTCTCAGGTGCGACGAAGATGCTTCCACAAGCATTTTAAACTACTGTATTAAACGTAAGATGCGAAATTACAGTAATGAACTCAGTTTGTACAAGAATGCGCGGAGGAAGAGTGCTAGGAACTCGTTGAAAATAACGAAACACTGCGAATCGACAGATGTGCTCTTGAAATGCGTCAGAGCCTACTGTTTTGTAGGAGCGCTAAATTCCAAAAACTAACTACATTAAAAAAAACCTGTTCCCGTCCGACCACCGAAGATAAGCAACAACGTTTATATTCGGATCGGCGACCGCCTGGGAACTCTGGCTGTCTTCATTTCTTGCTTTCTTGTCGCTACCCCTGCCAGCCGTTTTTTCATGCTACCTTTCTCATGTGACAAAGATGCTTCCATACTGATTTTAAACTATCGTAAGATACGATATTAAGGAACTCAGTTTGAAAAGAGTGCGCCAAGGAAGACTTGCAAAGAGTCTCTGGAAATAACAAAACAGTATGAAGTGACAGAAATGTTGTGAAATACGTCAGGGCATATTGTTTTGTAGCAGTGCACAACGGCAAATTTGTAAACAAAAATTTACCTTTCGTCGCTACAAGAGATGGATACTTTGTCGAAAAGCCTGTGTCTTGTGTGCATGTTTTCGCACCTTTCCACGGCACGGCGCGGCACAGAGCTGCTCTGGTAGCTCCGAACGGCCGCACACGTCGCCTCGGACACGCCGGTTCGGCCCGCGCCCATCTCGCAGATGTTCCTCGTGCTTGTGCTGTCATATGGACCGCGACCCGAGCGGCAGCGAGCGGCAGTCGAGCAAAGTCGGGACAAGTCGGGACGGAAGGTGACAGCCGATTATGCACCGTGCGAATTACGCAAATATCTAGAAGCGCGACGCGTGTCAGGCAGGTGAGAACGCTTCTCTCGGTCCAGCAGGACACTGCCACACCCCGCGCAGTCCACCCGCCGCCCGGCCGCGCGCAATCCCTGCGACGGACAACAATAACAAGGTGCGTCTCCCGCGAGTGTCGGAGGCCGCACGAACCAAACGAATGACAGGCGGTGCAACGAGCAGCTGTGTTGTGCGTCTGACCCACGTGGCGGCGCGCCGCACTGCGCGTCGCCTTCGAGGTGGAAGGACGTGCTTTGCGTCAAATGTGCCACCGAAAATGGCGATTGCGTGTATTGGGAGGAGAGGCGAAGCCTTCTTGTGCCGTGCGGCTACAGTATAAGGACGCCAACGGCCATACCATGTTGAATACACCGGTTCTCGTCCGATCACCGAAGTTAAGCAACATCGGGCCCGGTTAGTACTTGGATGGGTGACCGCCTGGGAACACCGGGTGCTGTTGGCTCCCTCTCTTCTTTTAAATTTTATGTCACTACACCTGCCAGCCCTCTTTTCATACAAACTCTCAGGTGCGACGAAGATGCTTCCACAAGCATTTTAAACTACTGTATTAAACGTAAGATGCGAAATTACAGTAATGAACTCAGTTTGTACAAGAATGCGCGGAGGAAGAGTGCTAGGAACTCGTTGAAAATAACGAAACACTGCGAATCGACAGATGTGCTCTTGAAATGCGTCAGAGCCTACTGTTTTGTAGGAGCGCTAAATTCCAAAAACTAACTACATTAAAAAAAACCTGTTCCCGTCCGACCACCGAAGATAAGCAACAACGTTTATATTCGGATCGGCGACCGCCTGGGAACTCTGGCTGTCTTCATTTCTTGCTTTCTTGTCGCTACCCCTGCCAGCCGTTTTTTCATGCTACCTTTCTCATGCGACAAAGATGCTTCCATACTGATTTTAAACTATCGTAAGATACGATATTAAGGAACTCAGTTTGAAAAGAGTGCGCCAAGGAAGACTTGCAAAGAGTCTCTGGAAATAACAAAACAGTATGAAGTGACAGAAATGTTGTGAAATACGTCAGGGCATATTGTTTTGTAGCAGTGCACAACGGCAAATTTGTAAACAAAAATTTACCTTTCGTCGCTACAAGAGATGGATACTTTGTCGAAAAGCCTGTGTCTTGTGTGCATGTTTTCGCACCTTTCCACGGCACGGCGCGGCACAGAGCTGCTCTGGTAGCTCCGAACGGCCGCACACGTCGCCTCGGACACGCCGGTTCGGCCCGCGCCCATCTCGCAGATGTTCCTCGTGCTTGTGCTGTCATATGGACCGCGACCCGAGCGGCAGCGAGCGGCAGTCGAGCAAAGTCGGGACAAGTCGGGACGGAAGGTGACAGCCGATTATGCACCGTGCGAATTACGCAAATATCTAGAAGCGCGACGCGTGTCAGGCAGGTGAGAACGCTTCTCTCGGTCCAGCAGGACACTGCCACACCCCGCGCAGTCCACCCGCCGCCCGGCCGCGCGCAATCCCTGCGACGGACAACAATAACAAGGTGCGTCTCCCGCGAGTGTCGGAGGCCGCACGAACCAAACGAATGACAGGCGGTGCAACGAGCAGCTGTGTTGTGCGTCTGACCCACGTGGCGGCGCGCCGCACTGCGCGTCGCCTTCGAGGTGGAAGGACGTGCTTTGCGTCAAATGTGCCACCGAAAATGGCGATTGCGTGTATTGGGAGGAGAGGCGAAGCCTTCTTGTGCCGTGCGGCTACAGTATAAGGACGCCAACGGCAATACCATGTTGAATACACCGGTTCTCGTCCGATCACCGAAGTTAAGCAACATCGGGCCCGGTTAGTACTTGGATGGGTGACCGCCTGGGAACACCGGGTGCTGTTGGCTCCCTCTCTTCTTTTAAATTTTATGGCACTACACCTGCCAGCCCTCTTTTCATACAAACTCTCAGGTGCGACGAAGATGCTTCCACAAGCATTTTAAACTACTGTATTAAACGTAAGATGCGAAATTACAGTAATGAACTCAGTTTGTACAAGAATGCGCGGAGGAAGAGTGCTAGGAACTCGTTGAAAATAACGAAACACTGCGAATCGACAGATGTGCTCTTGAAATGCGTCAGAGCCTACTGTTTTGTAGGAGCGCTAAATTCCAAAAACTAACTACATTAAAAAAAACCTGTTCCCGTCCGACCACCGAAGATAAGCAACAACGTTTATATTCGGATCGGCGACCGCCTGGGAACTCTGGCTGTCTTCATTTCTTGCTTTCTTGTCGCTACCCCTGCCAGCCGTTTTTTCATGCTACCTTTCTCATGTGACAAAGATGCTTCCATACTGATTTTAAACTATCGTAAGATACGATATTAAGGAACTCAGTTTGAAAAGAGTGCGCCAAGGAAGACTTGCAAAGAGTCTCTGGAAATAACAAAACAGTATGAAGTGACAGAAATGTTGTGAAATACGTCAGGGCATATTGTTTTGTAGCAGTGCACAACGGCAAATTTGTAAACAAAAATTTACCTTTCGTCGCTACAAGAGATGGATACTTTGTCGAAAAGCCTGTGTCTTGTGTGCATGTTTTCGCACCTTTCCACGGCACGGCGCGGCACAGAGCTGCTCTGGTAGCTCCGAACGGCCGCACACGTCGCCTCGGACACGCCGGTTCGGCCCGCGCCCATCTCGCAGATGTTCCTTGTGCTTGTGCTGTCATATGGACCGCGACCCGAGCGGCAGCGAGCGGCAGTCGAGCAAAGTCGGGACAAGTCGGGACGGAAGGTGACAGCCGATTATGCACCGTGCGAATTACGCAAATATCTAGAAGCGCGACGCGTGTCAGGCAGGTGAGAACGCTTCTCTCGGTCCAGCAGGACACTGCCACACCCCGCGCAGTCCACCCGCCGCCCGGCCGCGCGCAATCCCTGCGACGGACAACAATAACAAGGTGCGTCTCCCGCGAGTGTCGGAGGCCGCACGAACCAAACGAATGACAGGCGGTGCAACGAGCAGCTGTGTTGTGCGTCTGACCCACGTGGCGGCGCGCCGCACTGCGCGTCGCCTTCGAGGTGGAAGGACGTGCTTTGCGTCAAATGTGCCACCGAAAATGGCGATTGCGTGTATTGGGAGGAGAGGCGAAGCCTTCTTGTGCCGTGCGGCTACAGTATAAGGACGCCAACGGCCATACCATGTTGAATACACCGGTTCTCGTCCGATCACCGAAGTTAAGCAACATCGGGCCCGGTTAGTACTTGGATGGGTGACCGCCTGGGAACACCGGGTGCTGTTGGCTCCCTCTCTTCTTTTAAATTTTATGTCACTACACCTGCCAGCCCTCTTTTCATACAAACTCTCAGGTGCGACGAAGATGCTTCCACAAGCATTTTAAACTACTGTATTAAACGTAAGATGCGAAATTACAGTAATGAACTCAGTTTGTACAAGAATGCGCGGAGGAAGAGTGCTAGGAACTCGTTGAAAATAACGAAACACTGCGAATCGACAGATGTGCTCTTGAAATGCGTCAGAGCCTACTGTTTTGTAGGAGCGCTAAATTCCAAAAACTAACTACATTAAAAAAAACCTGTTCCCGTCCGACCACCGAAGATAAGCAACAACGTTTATATTCGGATCGGCGACCGCCTGGGAACTCTGGCTGTCTTCATTTCTTGCTTTCTTGTCGCTACCCCTGCCAGCCGTTTTTTCATGCTACCTTTCTCATGCGACAAAGATGCTTCCATACTGATTTTAAACTATCGTAAGATACGATATTAAGGAACTCAGTTTGAAAAGAGTGCGCCAAGGAAGACTTGCAAAGAGTCTCTGGAAATAACAAAACAGTATGAAGTGACAGAAATGTTGTGAAATACGTCAGGGCATATTGTTTTGTAGCAGTGCACAACGGCAAATTTGTAAACAAAAATTTACCTTTCGTCGCTACAAGAGATGGATACTTTGTCGAAAAGCCTGTGTCTTGTGTGCATGTTTTCGCACCTTTCCACGGCACGGCGCGGCACAGAGCTGCTCTGGTAGCTCCGAACGGCCGCACACGTCGCCTCGGACACGCCGGTTCGGCCCGCGCCCATCTCGCAGATGTTCCTCGTGCTTGTGCTGTCATATGGACCGCGACCCGAGCGGCAGCGAGCGGCAGTCGAGCAAAGTCGGGACAAGTCGGGACGGAAGGTGACAGCCGATTATGCACCGTGCGAATTACGCAAATATCTAGAAGCGCGACGCGTGTCAGGCAGGTGAGAACGCTTCTCTCGGTCCAGCAGGACACTGCCACACCCCGCGCAGTCCACCCGCCGCCCGGCCGCGCGCAATCCCTACGACGGACAACAATAACAAGGTGCGTCTCCCGCGAGTGTCGGAGGCCGCACGAACCAAACGAATGACAGGCGGTGCAACGAGCAGCTGTGTTGTGCGTCTGACCCACGTGGCGGCGCGCCGCACTGCGCGTCGCCTTCGAGGTGGAAGGACGTGCTTTGCGTCAAATGTGCCACCGAAAATGGCGATTGCGTGTATTGGGAGGAGAGGCGAAGCCTTCTTGTGCCGTGCGGCTACAGTATAAGGACGCCAACGGCCATACCATGTTGAATACACCGGTTCTCGTCCGATCACCGAAGTTAAGCAACATCGGGCCCGGTTAGTACTTGGATGGGTGACCGCCTGGGAACACCGGGTGCTGTTGGCTCCCTCTCTTCTTTTAAATTTTATGGCACTACACCTGCCAGCCCTCTTTTCATACAAACTCTCAGGTGCGACGAAGATGCTTCCACAAGCATTTTAAACTACTGTATTAAACGTAAGATGCGAA
Organism: Schistocerca gregaria; assembly: GCF_023897955.1. Taxonomy (NCBI): domain Eukaryota; kingdom Metazoa; phylum Arthropoda; class Insecta; order Orthoptera; family Acrididae; genus Schistocerca; species Schistocerca gregaria. Next base: position 164,017 of record NW_026061910.1, on the reverse strand, counting down.
ATTACAGTAATGAACTCAGTTTGTACAAGAATGCGCGGAGGAAGAGTGCTAGGAACTCGTTGAAAATAACGAAACACTGCGAATCGACAGATGTGCTCTTGAAATGCGTCAGAGCCTACTGTTTTGTAGGAGCGCTAAATTCCAAAAACTAACTACATTAAAAAAAACCTGTTCCCGTCCGACCACCGAAGATAAGCAACAACGTTTATATTCGGATCGGCGACCGCCTGGGAACTCTGGCTGTCTTCATTTCTTGCTTTCTTGTCGCTACCCCTGCCAGCCGTTTTTTCATGCTACCTTTCTCATGTGACAAAGATGCTTCCATACTGATTTTAAACTATCGTAAGATACGATATTAAGGAACTCAGTTTGAAAAGAGTGCGCCAAGGAAGACTTGCAAAGAGTCTCTGGAAATAACAAAACAGTATGAAGTGACAGAAATGTTGTGAAATACGTCAGGGCATATTGTTTTGTAGCAGTGCACAACGGCAAATTTGTAAACAAAAATTTACCTTTCGTCGCTACAAGAGATGGATACTTTGTCGAAAAGCCTGTGTCTTGTGTGCATGTTTTCGCACCTTTCCACGGCACGGCGCGGCACAGAGCTGCTCTGGTAGCTCCGAACGGCCGCACACGTGGCCTCGGACACGCCGGTTCGGCCCGCGCCCATCTCGCAGATGTTCCTCGTGCTTGTGCTGTCACATGGACCGCGACCCGAGCGGCAGCGAGCGGCAGTCGAGCAAAGTCGGGACAAGTCGGGACGGAAGGTGACAGCCGATTATGCACCGTGCGAATTACGCAAATATCTAGAAGCGCGACGCGTGTCAGGCAGGTGAGAACGCTTCTCTCGGTCCAGCAGGACACTGCCACACCCCGCGCAGTCCACCCGCCGCCCGGCCGCGCGCAATCCCTGCGACGGACAACAATAACAAGGTGCGCCTCCCGCGAGTGTCGGAGGCCGCACGAACCAAACGAATGACAGGCGGTGCAACGAGCAGCTGTGTTGTGCGTCTGACCCACGTGGCGGCGCGCCGCACTGCGCGTCGCCTTCGAGGTGGAAGGACGTGCTTTGCGTCAAATGTGCCACCGAAAATGGCGATTGCGTGTATTGGGAGGAGAGGCGAAGCCTTCTTGTGCCGTGCGGCTACAGTATAAGGACGCCAACGGCCATACCATGTTGAATACACCGGTTCTCGTCCGATCACCGAAGTTAAGCAACATCGGGCCCGGTTAGTACTTGGATGGGTGACCGCCTGGGAACACCGGGTGCTGTTGGCTCCCTCTCTTCTTTTAAATTTTATGGCACTACACCTGCCAGCCCTCTTTTCATACAAACTCTCAGGTGCGACGAAGATGCTTCCACAAGCATTTTAAACTACTGTATTAAACGTAAGATGCGAAATTACAGTAATGAACTCAGTTTGTACAAGAATGCGCGGAGGAAGAGTGCTAGGAACTCGTTGAAAATAACGAAACACTGCGAATCGACAGATGTGCTCTTGAAATGCGTCAGAGCCTACTGTTTTGTAGGAGCGCTAAATTCCAAAAACTAACTACATTAAAAAAAACCTGTTCCCGTCCGACCACCGAAGATAAGCAACAACGTTTATATTCGGATCGGCGACCGCCTGGGAACTCTGGCTGTCTTCATTTCTTGCTTTCTTGTCGCTACCCCTGCCAGCCGTTTTTTCATGCTACCTTTCTCATGCGACAAAGATGCTTCCATACTGATTTTAAACTATCGTAAGATACGATATTAAGGAACTCAGTTTGAAAAGAGTGCGCCAAGGAAGACTTGCAAAGAGTCTCTGGAAATAACAAAACAGTATGAAGTGACAGAAATGTTGTGAAATACGTCAGGGCATATTGTTTTGTAGCAGTGCACAACGGCAAATTTGTAAACAAAAATTTACCTTTCGTCGCTACAAGAGATGGATACTTTGTCGAAAAGCCTGTGTCTTGTGTGCATGTTTTCGCACCTTTCCACGGCACGGCGCGGCACAGAGCTGCTCTGGTAGCTCCGAACGGCCGCACACGTCGCCTCGGACACGCCGGTTCGGCCCGCGCCCATCTCGCAGATGTTCCTCGTGCTTGTGCTGTCATATGGACCGCGACCCGAGCGGCAGCGAGCGGCAGTCGAGCAAAGTCGGGACAAGTCGGGACGGAAGGTGACAGCCGATTATGCACCGTGCGAATTACGCAAATATCTAGAAGCGCGACGCGTGTCAGGCAGGTGAGAACGCTTCTCTCGGTCCAGCAGGACACTGCCACACCCCGCGCAGTCCACCCGCCGCCCGGCCGCGCGCAATCCCTGCGACGGACAACAATAACAAGGTGCGTCTCCCGCGAGTGTCGGAGGCCGCACGAACCAAACGAATGACAGGCGGTGCAACGAGCAGCTGTGTTGTGCGTCTGACCCACGTGGCGGCGCGCCGCACTGCGCGTCGCCTTCGAGGTGGAAGGACGTGCTTTGCGTCAAATGTGCCACCGAAAATGGCGATTGCGTGTATTGGGAGGAGAGGCGAAGCCTTCTTGTGCCGTGCGGCTACAGTATAAGGACGCCAACGGCCATACCATGTTGAATACACCGGTTCTCGTCCGATCACCGAAGTTAAGCAACATCGGGCCCGGTTAGTACTTGGATGGGTGACCGCCTGGGAACACCGGGTGCTGTTGGCTCCCTCTCTTCTTTTAAATTTTATGGCACTACACCTGCCAGCCCTCTTTTCATACAAACTCTCAGGTGCGACGAAGATGCTTCCACAAGCATTTTAAACTACTGTATTAAACGTAAGATGCGAAATTACAGTAATGAACTCAGTTTGTACAAGAATGCGCGGAGGAAGAGTGCTAGGAACTCGTTGAAAATAACGAAACACTGCGAATCGACAGATGTGCTCTTGAAATGCGTCAGAGCCTACTGTTTTGTAGGAGCGCTAAATTCCAAAAACTAACTACATTAAAAAAAACCTGTTCCCGTCCGACCACCGAAGATAAGCAACAACGTTTATATTCGGATCGGCGACCGCCTGGGAACTCTGGCTGTCTTCATTTCTTGCTTTCTTGTCGCTACCCCTGCCAGCCGTTTTTTCATGCTACCTTTCTCATGTGACAAAGATGCTTCCATACTGATTTTAAACTATCGTAAGATACGATATTAAGGAACTCAGTTTGAAAAGAGTGCGCCAAGGAAGACTTGCAAAGAGTCTCTGGAAATAACAAAACAGTATGAAGTGACAGAAATGTTGTGAAATACGTCAGGGCATATTGTTTTGTAGCAGTGCACAACGGCAAATTTGTAAACAAAAATTTACCTTTCGTCGCTACAAGAGATGGATACTTTGTCGAAAAGCCTGTGTCTTGTGTGCATGTTTTCGCACCTTTCCACGGCACGGCGCGGCACAGAGCTGCTCTGGTAGCTCCGAACGGCCGCACACGTCGCCTCGGACACGCCGGTTCGGCCCGCGCCCATCTCGCAGATGTTCCTCGTGCTTGTGCTGTCACATGGACCGCGACCCGAGCGGCAGCGAGCGGCAGTCGAGCAAAGTCGGGACAAGTCGGGACGGAAGGTGACAGCCGATTATGCACCGTGCGAATTACGCAAATATCTAGAAGCGCGACGCGTGTCAGGCAGGTGAGAACGCTTCTCTCGGTCCAGCAGGACACTGCCACACCCCGCGCAGTCCACCCGCCGCCCGGCCGCGCGCAATCCCTGCGACGGACAACAATAACAAGGTGCGTCTCCCGCGAGTGTCGGAGGCCGCACGAACCAAACGAATGACAGGCGGTGCAACGAGCAGCTGTGTTGTGCGTCTGACCCACGTGGCGGCGCGCCGCACTGCGCGTCGCCTTCGAGGTGGAAGGACGTGCTTTGCGTCAAATGTGCCACCGAAAATGGCGATTGCGTGTATTGGGAGGAGAGGCGAAGCCTTCTTGTGCCGTGCGGCTACAGTATAAGGACGCCAACGGCCATACCATGTTGAATACACCGGTTCTCGTCCGATCACCGAAGTTAAGCAACATCGGGCCCGGTTAGTACTTGGATGGGTGACCGCCTGGGAACACCGGGTGCTGTTGGCTCCCTCTCTTCTTTTAAATTTTATGGCACTACACCTGCCAGCCCTCTTTTCATACAAACTCTCAGGTGCGACGAAGATGCTTCCACAAGCATTTTAAACTACTGTATTAAACGTAAGATGCGAAATTACAGTAATGAACTCAGTTTGTACAAGAATGCGCGGAGGAAGAGTGCTAGGAACTCGTTGAAAATAACGAAACACTGCGAATCGACAGATGTGCTCTTGAAATGCGTCAGAGCCTACTGTTTTGTAGGAGCGCTAAATTCCAAAAACTAACTACATTAAAAAAAACCTGTTCCCGTCCGACCACCGAAGATAAGCAACAACGTTTATATTCGGATCGGCGACCGCCTGGGAACTCTGGCTGTCTTCATTTCTTGCTTTCTTGTCGCTACCCCTGCCAGCCGTTTTTTCATGCTACCTTTCTCATGTGACAAAGATGCTTCCATACTGATTTTAAACTATCGTAAGATACGATATTAAGGAACTCAGTTTGAAAAGAGTGCGCCAAGGAAGACTTGCAAAGAGTCTCTGGAAATAACAAAACAGTATGAAGTGACAGAAATGTTGTGAAATACGTCAGGGCATATTGTTTTGTAGCAGTGCACAACGGCAAATTTGTAAACAAAAATTTACCTTTCGTCGCTACAAGAGATGGATACTTTGTCGAAAAGCCTGTGTCTTGTGTGCATGTTTTCGCACCTTTCCACGGCACGGCGCGGCACAGAGCTGCTCTGGTAGCTCCGAACGGCCGCACACGTGGCCTCGGACACGCCGGTTCGGCCCGCGCCCATCTCGCAGATGTTCCTCGTGCTTGTGCTGTCACATGGACCGCGACCCGAGCGGCAGCGAGCGGCAGTCGAGCAAAGTCGGGACAAGTCGGGACGGAAGGTGACAGCCGATTATGCACCGTGCGAATTACGCAAATATCTAGAAGCGCGACGCGTGTCAGGCAGGTGAGAACGCTTCTCTCGGTCCAGCAGGACACTGCCACACCCCGCGCAGTCCACCCGCCGCCCGGCCGCGCGCAATCCCTGCGACGGACAACAATAACAAGGTGCGTCTCCCGCGAGTGTCGGAGGCCGCACGAACCAAACGAATGACAGGCGGTGCAACGAGCAGCTGTGTTGTGCGTCTGACCCACGTGGCGGCGCGCCGCACTGCGCGTCGCCTTCGAGGTGGAAGGACGTGCTTTGCGTCAAATGTGCCACCGAAAATGGCGATTGCGTGTATTGGGAGGAGAGGCGAAGCCTTCTTGTGCCGTGCGGCTACAGTATAAGGACGCCAACGGCCATACCATGTTGAATACACCGGTTCTCGTCCGATCACCGAAGTTAAGCAACATCGGGCCCGGTTAGTACTTGGATGGGTGACCGCCTGGGAACACCGGGTGCTGTTGGCTCCCTCTCTTCTTTTAAATTTTATGGCACTACACCTGCCAGCCCTCTTTTCATACAAACTCTCAGGTGCGACGAAGATGCTTCCACAAGCATTTTAAACTACTGTATTAAACGTAAGATGCGAAATTACAGTAATGAACTCAGTTTGTACAAGAATGCGCGGAGGAAGAGTGCTAGGAACTCGTTGAAAATAACGAAACACTGCGAATCGACAGATGTGCTCTTGAAATGCGTCAGAGCCTACTGTTTTGTAGGAGCGCTAAATTCCAAAAACTAACTACATTAAAAAAAACCTGTTCCCGTCCGACCACCGAAGATAAGCAACAACGTTTATATTCGGATCGGCGACCGCCTGGGAACTCTGGCTGTCTTCATTTCTTGCTTTCTTGTCGCTACCCCTGCCAGCCGTTTTTTCATGCTACCTTTCTCATGCGACAAAGATGCTTCCATACTGATTTTAAACTATCGTAAGATACGATATTAAGGAACTCAGTTTGAAAAGAGTGCGCCAAGGAAGACTTGCAAAGAGTCTCTGGAAATAACAAAACAGTATGAAGTGACAGAAATGTTGTGAAATACGTCAGGGCATATTGTTTTGTAGCAGTGCACAACGGCAAATTTGTAAACAAAAATTTACCTTTCGTCGCTACAAGAGATGGATACTTTGTCGAAAAGCCTGTGTCTTGTGTGCATGTTTTCGCACCTTTCCACGGCACGGCGCGGCACAGAGCTGCTCTGGTAGCTCCGAACGGCCGCACACGTCGCCTCGGACACGCCGGTTCGGCCCGCGCCCATCTCGCAGATGTTCCTCGTGCTTGTGCTGTCATATGGACCGCGACCCGAGCGGCAGCGAGCGGCAGTCGAGCAAAGTCGGGACAAGTCGGGACGGAAGGTGACAGCCGATTATGCACCGTGCGAATTACGCAAATATCTAGAAGCGCGACGCGTGTCAGGCAGGTGAGAACGCTTCTCTCGGTCCAGCAGGACACTGCCACACCCCGCGCAGTCCACCCGCCGCCCGGCCGCGCGCAATCCCTGCGACGGACAACAATAACAAGGTGCGTCTCCCGCGAGTGTCGGAGGCCGCACGAACCAAACGAATGACAGGCGGTGCAACGAGCAGCTGTGTTGTGCGTCTGACCCACGTGGCGGCGCGCCGCACTGCGCGTCGCCTTCGAGGTGGAAGGACGTGCTTTGCGTCAAATGTGCCACCGAAAATGGCGATTGCGTGTATTGGGAGGAGAGGCGAAGCCTTCTTGTGCCGTGCGGCTACAGTATAAGGACGCCAACGGCCATACCATGTTGAATACACCGGTTCTCGTCCGATCACCGAAGTTAAGCAACATCGGGCCCGGTTAGTACTTGGATGGGTGACCGCCTGGGAACACCGGGTGCTGTTGGCTCCCTCTCTTCTTTTAAATTTTATGGCACTACACCTGCCAGCCCTCTTTTCATACAAACTCTCAGGTGCGACGAAGATGCTTCCACAAGCATTTTAAACTACTGTATTAAACGTAAGATGCGAAATTACAGTAATGAACTCAGTTTGTACAAGAATGCGCGGAGGAAGAGTGCTAGGAACTCGTTGAAAATAACGAAACACTGCGAATCGACAGATGTGCTCTTGAAATGCGTCAGAGCCTACTGTTTTGTAGGAGCGCTAAATTCCAAAAACTAACTACATTAAAAAAAACCTGTTCCCGTCCGACCACCGAAGATAAGCAACAACGTTTATATTCGGATCGGCGACCGCCTGGGAACTCTGGCTGTCTTCATTTCTTGCTTTCTTGTCGCTACCCCTGCCAGCCGTTTTTTCATGCTACCTTTCTCATGTGACAAAGATGCTTCCATACTGATTTTAAACTATCGTAAGATACGATATTAAGGAACTCAGTTTGAAAAGAGTGTGCCAAGGAAGACTTGCAAAGAGTCTCTGGAAATAACAAAACAGTATGAAGTGACAGAAATGTTGTGAAATACGTCAGGGCATATTGTTTTGTAGCAGTGCACAACGGCAAATTTGTAAACAAAAATTTACCTTTCGTCGCTACAAGAGATGGATACTTTGTCGAAAAGCCTGTGTCTTGTGTGCATGTTTTCGCACCTTTCCACGGCACGGCGCGGCACAGAGCTGCTCTGGTAGCTCCGAACGGCCGCACACGTGGCCTCGGACACGCCGGTTCGGCCCGCGCCCATCTCGCAGATGTTCCTCGTGCTTGTGCTGTCACATGGACCGCGACCCGAGCGGCAGCGAGCGGCAGTCGAGCAAAGTCGGGACAAGTCGGGACGGAAGGTGACAGCCGATTATGCACCGTGCGAATTACGCAAATATCTAGAAGCGCGACGCGTGTCAGGCAGGTGAGAACGCTTCTCTCGGTCCAGCAGGACACTGCCACACCCCGCGCAGTCCACCCGCCGCCCGGCCGCGCGCAATCCCTGCGACGGACAACAATAACAAGGTGCGTCTCCCGCGAGTGTCGGAGGCCGCACGAACCAAACGAATGACAGGCGGTGCAACGAGCAGCTGTGTTGTGCGTCTGACCCACGTGGCGGCGCGCCGCACTGCGCGTCGCCTTCGAGGTGGAAGGACGTGCTTTGCGTCAAATGTGCCACCGAAAATGGCGATTGCGTGTATTGGGAGGAGAGGCGAAGCCTTCTTGTGCCGTGCGGCTACAGTATAAGGACGCCAACGGCCATACCATGTTGAATACACCGGTTCTCGTCCGATCACCGAAGTTAAGCAACATCGGGCCCGGTTAGTACTTGGATGGGTGACCGCCTGGGAACACCGGGTGCTGTTGGCTCCCTCTCTTCTTTTAAATTTTATGGCACTACACCTGCCAGCCCTCTTTTCATACAAACTCTCAGGTGCGACGAAGATGCTTCCACAAGCATTTTAAACTACTGTATTAAACGTAAGATGCGAAATTACAGTAATGAACTCAGTTTGTACAAGAATGCGCGGAGGAAGAGTGCTAGGAACTCGTTGAAAATAACGAAACACTGCGAATCGACAGATGTGCTCTTGAAATGCGTCAGAGCCTACTGTTTTGTAGGAGCGCTAAATTCCAAAAACTAACTACATTAAAAAAAACCTGTTCCCGTCCGACCACCGAAGATAAGCAACAACGTTTATATTCGGATCGGCGACCGCCTGGGAACTCTGGCTGTCTTCATTTCTTGCTTTCTTGTCGCTACCCCTGCCAGCCGTTTTTTCATGCTACCTTTCTCATGCGACAAAGATGCTTCCATACTGATTTTAAACTATCGTAAGATACGATATTAAGGAACTCAGTTTGAAAAGAGTGCGCCAAGGAAGACTTGCAAAGAGTCTCTGGAAATAACAAAACAGTATGAAGTGACAGAAATGTTGTGAAATACGTCAGGGCATATTGTTTTGTAGCAGTGCACAACGGCAAATTTGTAAACAAAAATTTACCTTTCGTCGCTACAAGAGATGGATACTTTGTCGAAAAGCCTGTGTCTTGTGTGCATGTTTTCGCACCTTTCCACGGCACGGCGCGGCACAGAGCTGCTCTGGTAGCTCCGAACGGCCGCACACGTCGCCTCGGACACGCCGGTTCGGCCCGCGCCCATCTCGCAGATGTTCCTCGTGCTTGTGCTGTCATATGGACCGCGACCCGAGCGGCAGCGAGCGGCAGTCGAGCAAAGTCGGGACAAGTCGGGACGGAAGGTGACAGCCGATTATGCACCGTGCGAATTACGCAAATATCTAGAAGCGCGACGCGTGTCAGGCAGGTGAGAACGCTTCTCTCGGTCCAGCAGGACACTGCCACACCCCGCGCAGTCCACCCGCCGCCCGGCCGCGCGCAATCCCTGCGACGGACAACAATAACAAGGTGCGTCTCCCGCGAGTGTCGGAGGCCGCACGAACCAAACGAATGACAGGCGGTGCAACGAGCAGCTGTGTTGTGCGTCTGACCCACGTGGCGGCGCGCCGCACTGCGCGTCGCCTTCGAGGTGGAAGGACGTGCTTTGCGTCAAATGTGCCACCGAAAATGGCGATTGCGTGTATTGGGAGGAGAGGCGAAGCCTTCTTGTGCCGTGCGGCTACAGTATAAGGACGCCAACGGCCATACCATGTTGAATACACCGGTTCTCGTCCGATCACCGAAGTTAAGCAACATCGGGCCCGGTTAGTACTTGGATGGGTGACCGCCTGGGAACACCGGGTGCTGTTGGCTCCCTCTCTTCTTTTAAATTTTATGGCACTACACCTGCCAGCCCTCTTTTCATACAAACTCTCAGGTGCGACGAAGATGCTTCCACAAGCATTTTAAACTACTGTATTAAACGTAAGATGCGAAATTACAGTAATGAACTCAGTTTGTACAAGAATGCGCGGAGGAAGAGTGCTAGGAACTCGTTGAAAATAACGAAACACTGCGAATCGACAGATGTGCTCTTGAAATGCGTCAGAGCCTACTGTTTTGTAGGAGCGCTAAAATCCAAAAACTAACTACATTAAAAAAAACCTGTTCCCGTCCGACCACCGAAGATAAGCAACAACGTTTATATTCGGATCGGCGACCGCCTGGGAACTCTGGCTGTCTTCATTTCTTGCTTTCTTGTCGCTACCCCTGCCAGCCGTTTTTTCATGCTACCTTTCTCATGTGACAAAGATGCTTCCATACTGATTTTAAACTATCGTAAGATACGATATTAAGGAACTCAGTTTGAAAAGAGTGCGCCAAGGAAGACTTGCAAAGAGTCTCTGGAAATAACAAAACAGTATGAAGTGACAGAAATGTTGTGAAATACGTCAGGGCATATTGTTTTGTAGCAGTGCACAACGGCAAATTTGTAAACAAAAATTTACCTTTCGTCGCTACAAGAGATGGATACTTTGTCGAAAAGCCTGTGTCTTGTGTGCATGTTTTCGCACCTTTCCACGGCACGGCGCGGCACAGAGCTGCTCTGGTAGCTCCGAACGGCCGCACACGTCGCCTCGGACACGCCGGTTCGGCCCGCGCCCATCTCGCAGATGTTCCTCGTGCTTGTGCTGTCACATGGACCGCGACCCGAGCGGCAGCGAGCGGCAGTCGAGCAAAGTCGGGACAAGTCGGGACGGAAGGTGACAGCCGATTATGCACCGTGCGAATTACGCAAATATCTAGAAGCGCGACGCGTGTCAGGCAGGTGAGAACGCTTCTCTCGGTCCAGCAGGACACTGCCACACCCCGCGCAGTCCACCCGCCGCCCGGCCGCGCGCAATCCCTGCGACGGACAACAATAACAAGGTGCGTCTCCCGCGAGTGTCGGAGGCCGCACGAACCAAACGAATGACAGGCGGTGCAACGAGCAGCTGTGTTGTGCGTCTGACCCACGTGGCGGCGCGCCGCACTGCGCGTCGCCTTCGAGGTGGAAGGACGTGCTTTGCGTCAAATGTGCCACCGAAAATGGCGATTGCGTGTATTGGGAGGAGAGGCGAAGCCTTCTTGTGCCGTGCGGCTACAGTATAAGGACGCCAACGGCCATACCATGTTGAATACACCGGTTCTCGTCCGATCACCGAAGTTAAGCAACATCGGGCCCGGTTAGTACTTGGATGGGTGACCGCCTGGGAACACCGGGTGCTGTTGGCTCCCTCTCTTCTTTTAAATTTTATGGCACTACACCTGCCAGCCCTCTTTTCATACAAACTCTCAGGTGCGACGAAGATGCTTCCACAAGCATTTTAAACTACTGTATTAAACGTAAGATGCGAAATTACAGTAATGAACTCAGTTTGTACAAGAATGCGCGGAGGAAGAGTGCTAGGAACTCGTTGAAAATAACGAAACACTGCGAATCGACAGATGTGCTCTTGAAATGCGTCAGAGCCTACTGTTTTGTAGGAGCGCTAAATTCCAAAAACTAACTACATTAAAAAAAACCTGTTCCCGTCCGACCACCGAAGATAAGCAACAACGTTTATATTCGGATCGGCGACCGCCTGGGAACTCTGGCTGTCTTCATTTCTTGCTTTCTTGTCGCTACCCCTGCCAGCCGTTTTTTCATGCTACCTTTCTCATGTGACAAAGATGCTTCCATACTGATTTTAAACTATCGTAAGATACGATATTAAGGAACTCAGTTTGAAAAGAGTGCGCCAAGGAAGACTTGCAAAGAGTCTCTGGAAATAACAAAACAGTATGAAGTGACAGAAATGTTGTGAAATACGTCAGGGCATATTGTTTTGTAGCAGTGCACAACGGCAAATTTGTAAACAAAAATTTACCTTTCGTCGCTACAAGAGATGGATACTTTGTCGAAAAGCCTGTGTCTTGTGTGCATGTTTTCGCACCTTTCCACGGCACGGCGCGGCACAGAGCTGCTCTGGTAGCTCCGAACGGCCGCACACGTCGCCTCGGACACGCCGGTTCGGCCCGCGCCCATCTCGCAGATGTTCCTCGTGCTTGTGCTGTCATATGGACCGCGACCCGAGCGGCAGCGAGCGGCAGTCGAGCAAAGTCGGGACAAGTCGGGACGGAAGGTGACAGCCGATTATGCACCGTGCGAATTACGCAAATATCTAGAAGCGCGACGCGTGTCAGGCAGGTGAGAACGCTTCTCTCGGTCCAGCAGGACACTGCCACACCCCGCGCAGTCCACCCGCCGCCCGGCCGCGCGCAATCCCTGCGACGGACAACAATAACAAGGTGCGTCTCCCGCGAGTGTCGGAGGCCGCACGAACCAAACGAATGACAGGCGGTGCAACGAGCAGCTGTGTTGTGCGTCTGACCCACGTGGCGGCGCGCCGCACTGCGCGTCGCCTTCGAGGTGGAAGAACGTGCTTTGCGTCAAATGTGCCACCGAAAATGGCGATTGCGTGTATTGGGAGGAGAGGCGAAGCCTTCTTGTGCCGTGCGGCTACAGTATAAGGACGCCAACGGCCATACCATGTTGAATACACCGGTTCTCGTCCGATCACCGAAGTTAAGCAACATCGGGCCCGGTTAGTACTTGGATGGGTGACCGCCTGGGAACACCGGGTGCTGTTGGCTCCCTCTCTTCTTTTAAATTTTATGGCACTACACCTGCCAGCCCTCTTTTCATACAAACTCTCAGGTGCGACGAAGATGCTTCCACAAGCATTTTAAACTACTGTATTAAACGTAAGATGCGAAATTACAGTAATGAACTCAGTTTGTACAAGAATGCGCGGAGGAAGAGTGCTAGGAACTCGTTGAAAATAACGAAACACTGCGAATCGACAGATGTGCTCTTGAAATGCGTCAGAGCCTACTGTTTTGTAGGAGCGCTAAATTCCAAAAACTAACTACATTAAAAAAAACCTGTTCCCGTCCGACCACCGAAGATAAGCAACAACGTTTATATTCGGATCGGCGACCGCCTGGGAACTCTGGCTGTCTTCATTTCTTGCTTTCTTGTCGCTACCCCTGCCAGCCGTTTTTTCATGCTACCTTTCTCATGTGACAAAGATGCTTCCATACTGATTTTAAACTATCGTAAGATACGATATTAAGGAACTCAGTTTGAAAAGAGTGCGCCAAGGAAGACTTGCAAAGAGTCTCTGGAAATAACAAAACAGTATGAAGTGACAGAAATGTTGTGAAATACGTCAGGGCATATTGTTTTGTAGCAGTGCACAACGGCAAATTTGTAAACAAAAATTTACCTTTCGTCGCTACAAGAGATGGATACTTTGTCGAAAAGCCTGTGTCTTGTGTGCATGTTTTCGCACCTTTCCACGGCACGGCGCGGCACAGAGCTGCTCTGGTAGCTCCGAACGGCCGCACACGTCGCCTCGGACACGCCGGTTCGGCCCGCGCCCATCTCGCAGATGTTCCTCGTGCTTGTGCTGTCATATGGACCGCGACCCGAGCGGCAGCGAGCGGCAGTCGAGCAAAGTCGGGACAAGTCGGGACGGAAGGTGACAGCCGATTATGCACCGTGCGAATTACGCAAATATCTAGAAGCGCGACGCGTGTCAGGCAGGTGAGAACGCTTCTCTCGGTCCAGCAGGACACTGCCACACCCCGCGCAGTCCACCCGCCGCCCGGCCGCGCGCAATCCCTGCGACGGACAACAATAACAAGGTGCGTCTCCCGCGAGTGTCGGAGGCCGCACGAACCAAACGAATGACAGGCGGTGCAACGAGCAGCTGTGTTGTGCGTCTGACCCACGTGGCGGCGCGCCGCACTGCGCGTCGCCTTCGAGGTGGAAGGACGTGCTTTGCGTCAAATGTGCCACCGAAAATGGCGATTGCGTGTATTGGGAGGAGAGGCGAAGCCTTCTTGTGCCGTGCGGCTACAGTATAAGGACGCCAACGGCCATACCATGTTGAATACACCGGTTCTCGTCCGATCACCGAAGTTAAGCAACATCGGGCCCGGTTAGTACTTGGATGGGTGACCGCCTGGGAACACCGGGTGCTGTTGGCTCCCTCTCTTCTTTTAAATTTTATGTCACTACACCTGCCAGCCCTCTTTTCATACAAACTCTCAGGTGCGACGAAGATGCTTCCACAAGCATTTTAAACTACTGTATTAAACGTAAGATGCGAAATTACAGTAATGAACTCAGTTTGTACAAGAATGCGCGGAGGAAGAGTGCTAGGAACTCGTTGAAAATAACGAAACACTGCGAATCGACAGATGTGCTCTTGAAATGCGTCAGAGCCTACTGTTTTGTAGGAGCGCTAAATTCCAAAAACTAACTACATTAAAAAAAACCTGTTCCCGTCCGACCACCGAAGATAAGCAACAACGTTTATATTCGGATCGGCGACCGCCTGGGAACTCTGGCTGTCTTCATTTCTTGCTTTCTTGTCGCTACCCCTGCCAGCCGTTTTTTCATGCTACCTTTCTCATGTGACAAAGATGCTTCCATACTGATTTTAAACTATCGTAAGATACGATATTAAGGAACTCAGTTTGAAAAGAGTGCGCCAAGGAAGACTTGCAAAGAGTCTCTGGAAATAACAAAACAGTATGAAGTGACAGAAATGTTGTGAAATACGTCAGGGCATATTGTTTTGTAGCAGTGCACAACGGCAAATTTGTAAACAAAAATTTACCTTTCGTCGCTACAAGAGATGGATACTTTGTCGAAAAGCCTGTGTCTTGTGTGCATGTTTTCGCACCTTTCCACGGCACGGCGCGGCACAGAGCTGCTCTGGTAGCTCCGAACGGCCGCACACGTCGCCTCGGACACGCCGGTTCGGCCCGCGCCCATCTCGCAGATGTTCCTCGTGCTTGTGCTGTCATATGGACCGCGACCCGAGCGGCAGCGAGCGGCAGTCGAGCAAAGTCGGGACAAGTCGGGACGGAAGGTGACAGCCGATTATGCACCGTGCGAATTACGCAAATATCTAGAAGCGCGACGCGTGTCAGGCAGGTGAGAACGCTTCTCTCGGTCCAGCAGGACACTGCCACACCCCGCGCAGTCCACCCGCCGCCCGGCCGCGCGCAATCCCTGCGACGGACAACAATAACAAGGTGCGTCTCCCGCGAGTGTCGGAGGCCGCACGAACCAAACGAATGACAGGCGGTGCAACGAGCAGCTGTGTTGTGCGTCTGACCCACGTGGCGGCGCGCCGCACTGCGCGTCGCCTTCGAGGTGGAAGGACGTGCTTTGCGTCAAATGTGCCACCGAAAATGGCGATTGCGTGTATTGGGAGGAGAGGCGAAGCCTTCTTGTGCCGTGCGGCTACAGTATAAGGACGCCAACGGCCATACCATGTTGAATACACCGGTTCTCGTCCGATCACCGAAGTTAAGCAACATCGGGCCCGGTTAGTACTTGGATGGGTGACCGCCTGGGAACACCGGGTGCTGTTGGCTCCCTCTCTTCTTTTAAATTTTATGTCACTACACCTGCCAGCCCTCTTTTCATACAAACTCTCAGGTGCGACGAAGATGCTTCCACAAGCATTTTAAACTACTGTATTAAACGTAAGATGCGAAATTACAGTAATGAACTCAGTTTGTACAAGAATGCGCGGAGGAAGAGTGCTAGGAACTCGTTGAAAATAACGAAACACTGCGAATCGACAGATGTGCTCTTGAAATGCGTCAGAGCCTACTGTTTTGTAGGAGCGCTAAATTCCAAAAACTAACTACATTAAAAAAAACCTGTTCCCGTCCGACCACCGAAGATAAGCAACAACGTTTATATTCGGATCGGCGACCGCCTGGGAACTCTGGCTGTCTTCATTTCTTGCTTTCTTGTCGCTACCCCTGCCAGCCGTTTTTTCATGCTACCTTTCTCATGCGACAAAGATGCTTCCATACTGATTTTAAACTATCGTAAGATACGATATTAAGGAACTCAGTTTGAAAAGAGTGCGCCAAGGAAGACTTGCAAAGAGTCTCTGGAAATAACAAAACAGTATGAAGTGACAGAAATGTTGTGAAATACGTCAGGGCATATTGTTTTGTAGCAGTGCACAACGGCAAATTTGTAAACAAAAATTTACCTTTCGTCGCTACAAGAGATGGATACTTTGTCGAAAAGCCTGTGTCTTGTGTGCATGTTTTCGCACCTTTCCACGGCACGGCGCGGCACAGAGCTGCTCTGGTAGCTCCGAACGGCCGCACACGTCGCCTCGGACACGCCGGTTCGGCCCGCGCCCATCTCGCAGATGTTCCTCGTGCTTGTGCTGTCATATGGACCGCGACCCGAGCGGCAGCGAGCGGCAGTCGAGCAAAGTCGGGACAAGTCGGGACGGAAGGTGACAGCCGATTATGCACCGTGCGAATTACGCAAATATCTAGAAGCGCGACGCGTGTCAGGCAGGTGAGAACGCTTCTCTCGGTCCAGCAGGACACTGCCACACCCCGCGCAGTCCACCCGCCGCCCGGCCGCGCGCAATCCCTGCGACGGACAACAATAACAAGGTGCGTCTCCCGCGAGTGTCGGAGGCCGCACGAACCAAACGAATGACAGGCGGTGCAACGAGCAGCTGTGTTGTGCGTCTGACCCACGTGGCGGCGCGCCGCACTGCGCGTCGCCTTCGAGGTGGAAGGACGTGCTTTGCGTCAAATGTGCCACCGAAAATGGCGATTGCGTGTATTGGGAGGAGAGGCGAAGCCTTCTTGTGCCGTGCGGCTACAGTATAAGGACGCCAACGGCCATACCATGTTGAATACACCGGTTCTCGTCCGATCACCGAAGTTAAGCAACATCGGGCCCGGTTAGTACTTGGATGGGTGACCGCCTGGGAACACCGGGTGCTGTTGGCTCCCTCTCTTCTTTTAAATTTTATGTCACTACACCTGCCAGCCCTCTTTTCATACAAACTCTCAGGTGCGACGAAGATGCTTCCACAAGCATTTTAAACTACTGTATTAAACGTAAGATGCGAAATTACAGTAATGAACTCAGTTTGTACAAGAATGCGCGGAGGAAGAGTGCTAGGAACTCGTTGAAAATAACGAAACACTGCGAATCGACAGATGTGCTCTTGAAATGCGTCAGAGCCTACTGTTTTGTAGGAGCGCTAAATTCCAAAAACTAACTACATTAAAAAAAACCTGTTCCCGTCCGACCACCGAAGATAAGCAACAACGTTTATATTCGGATCGGCGACCGCCTGGGAACTCTGGCTGTCTTCATTTCTTGCTTTCTTGTCGCTACCCCTGCCAGCCGTTTTTTCATGCTACCTTTCTCATGCGACAAAGATGCTTCCATACTGATTTTAAACTATCGTAAGATACGATATTAAGGAACTCAGTTTGAAAAGAGTGCGCCAAGGAAGACTTGCAAAGAGTCTCTGGAAATAACAAAACAGTATGAAGTGACAGAAATGTTGTGAAATACGTCAGGGCATATTGTTTTGTAGCAGTGCACAACGGCAAATTTGTAAACAAAAATTTACCTTTCGTCGCTACAAGAGATGGATACTTTGTCGAAAAGCCTGTGTCTTGTGTGCATGTTTTCGCACCTTTCCACGGCACGGCGCGGCACAGAGCTGCTCTGGTAGCTCCGAACGGCCGCACACGTCGCCTCGGACACGCCGGTTCGGCCCGCGCCCATCTCGCAGATGTTCCTCGTGCTTGTGCTGTCATATGGACCGCGACCCGAGCGGCAGCGAGCGGCAGTCGAGCAAAGTCGGGACAAGTCGGGACGGAAGGTGACAGCCGATTATGCACCGTGCGAATTACGCAAATATCTAGAAGCGCGACGCGTGTCAGGCAGGTGAGAACGCTTCTCTCGGTCCAGCAGGACACTGCCACACCCCGCGCAGTCCACCCGCCGCCCGGCCGCGCGCAATCCCTGCGACGGACAACAATAACAAGGTGCGTCTCCCGCGAGTGTCGGAGGCCGCACGAACCAAACGAATGACAGGCGGTGCAACGAGCAGCTGTGTTGTGCGTCTGACCCACGTGGCGGCGCGCCGCACTGCGCGTCGCCTTCGAGGTGGAAGGACGTGCTTTGCGTCAAATGTGCCACCGAAAATGGCGATTGCGTGTATTGGGAGGAGAGGCGAAGCCTTCTTGTGCCGTGCGGCTACAGTATAAGGACGCCAACGGCCATACCATGTTGAATACACCGGTTCTCGTCCGATCACCGAAGTTAAGCAACATCGGGCCCGGTTAGTACTTGGATGGGTGACCGCCTGGGAACACCGGGTGCTGTTGGCTCCCTCTCTTCTTTTAAATTTTATGTCACTACACCTGCCAGCCCTCTTTTCATACAAACTCTCAGGTGCGACGAAGATGCTTCCACAAGCATTTTAAACTACTGTATTAAACGTAAGATGCGAAATTACAGTAATGAACTCAGTTTGTACAAGAATGCGCGGAGGAAGAGTGCTAGGAACTCGTTGAAAATAACGAAACACTGCGAATCGACAGATGTGCTCTTGAAATGCGTCAGAGCCTACTGTTTTGTAGGAGCGCTAAATTCCAAAAACTAACTACATTAAAAAAAACCTGTTCCCGTCCGACCACCGAAGATAAGCAACAACGTTTATATTCGGATCGGCGACCGCCTGGGAACTCTGGCTGTCTTCATTTCTTGCTTTCTTGTCGCTACCCCTGCCAGCCGTTTTTTCATGCTACCTTTCTCATGTGACAAAGATGCTTCCATACTGATTTTAAACTATCGTAAGATACGATATTAAGGAACTCAGTTTGAAAAGAGTGCGCCAAGGAAGACTTGCAAAGAGTCTCTGGAAATAACAAAACAGTATGAAGTGACAGAAATGTTGTGAAATACGTCAGGGCATATTGTTTTGTAGCAGTGCACAACGGCAAATTTGTAAACAAAAATTTACCTTTCGTCGCTACAAGAGATGGATACTTTGTCGAAAAGCCTGTGTCTTGTGTGCATGTTTTCGCACCTTTCCACGGCACGGCGCGGCACAGAGCTGCTCTGGTAGCTCCGAACGGCCGCACACGTCGCCTCGGACACGCCGGTTCGGCCCGCGCCCATCTCGCAGATGTTCCTCGTGCTTGTGCTGTCATATGGACCGCGACCCGAGCGGCAGCGAGCGGCAGTCGAGCAAAGTCGGGACAAGTCGGGACGGAAGGTGACAGCCGATTATGCACCGTGCGAATTACGCAAATATCTAGAAGCGCGACGCGTGTCAGGCAGGTGAGAACGCTTCTCTCGGTCCAGCAGGACACTGCCACACCCCGCGCAGTCCACCCGCCGCCCGGCCGCGCGCAATCCCTGCGACGGACAACAATAACAAGGTGCGTCTCCCGCGAGTGTCGGAGGCCGCACGAACCAAACGAATGACAGGCGGTGCAACGAGCAGCTGTGTTGTGCGTCTGACCCACGTGGCGGCGCGCCGCACTGCGCGTCGCCTTCGAGGTGGAAGGACGTGCTTTGCGTCAAATGTGCCACCGAAAATGGCGATTGCGTGTATTGGGAGGAGAGGCGAAGCCTTCTTGTGCCGTGCGGCTACAGTATAAGGACGCCAACGGCCATACCATGTTGAATACACCGGTTCTCGTCCGATCACCGAAGTTAAGCAACATCGGGCCCGGTTAGTACTTGGATGGGTGACCGCCTGGGAACACCGGGTGCTGTTGGCTCCCTCTCTTCTTTTAAATTTTATGTCACTACACCTGCCAGCCCTCTTTTCATACAAACTCTCAGGTGCGACGAAGATGCTTCCACAAGCATTTTAAACTACTGTATTAAACGTAAGATGCGAAATTACAGTAATGAACTCAGTTTGTACAAGAATGCGCGGAGGAAGAGTGCTAGGAACTCGTTGAAAATAACGAAACACTGCGAATCGACAGATGTGCTCTTGAAATGCGTCAGAGCCTACTGTTTTGTAGGAGCGCTAAATTCCAAAAACTAACTACATTAAAAAAAACCTGTTCCCGTCCGACCACCGAAGATAAGCAACAACGTTTATATTCGGATCGGCGACCGCCTGGGAACTCTGGCTGTCTTCATTTCTTGCTTTCTTGTCGCTACCCCTGCCAGCCGTTTTTTCATGCTACCTTTCTCATGTGACAAAGATGCTTCCATACTGATTTTAAACTATCGTAAGATACGATATTAAGGAACTCAGTTTGAAAAGAGTGCGCCAAGGAAGACTTGCAAAGAGTCTCTGGAAATAACAAAACAGTATGAAGTGACAGAAATGTTGTGAAATACGTCAGGGCATATTGTTTTGTAGCAGTGCACAACGGCAAATTTGTAAACAAAAATTTACCTTTCGTCGCTACAAGAGATGGATACTTTGTCGAAAAGCCTGTGTCTTGTGTGCATGTTTTCGCACCTTTCCACGGCACGGCGCGGCACAGAGCTGCTCTGGTAGCTCCGAACGGCCGCACACGTCGCCTCGGACACGCCGGTTCGGCCCGCGCCCATCTCGCAGATGTTCCTCGTGCTTGTGCTGTCATATGGACCGCGACCCGAGCGGCAGCGAGCGGCAGTCGAGCAAAGTCGGGACAAGTCGGGACGGAAGGTGACAGCCGATTATGCACCGTGCGAATTACGCAAATATCTAGAAGCGCGACGCGTGTCAGGCAGGTGAGAACGCTTCTCTCGGTCCAGCAGGACACTGCCACACCCCGCGCAGTCCACCCGCCGCCCGGCCGCGCGCAATCCCTGCGACGGACAACAATAACAAGGTGCGTCTCCCGCGAGTGTCGGAGGCCGCACGAACCAAACGAATGACAGGCGGTGCAACGAGCAGCTGTGTTGTGCGTCTGACCCACGTGGCGGCGCGCCGCACTGCGCGTCGCCTTCGAGGTGGAAGGACGTGCTTTGCGTCAAATGTGCCACCGAAAATGGCGATTGCGTGTATTGGGAGGAGAGGCGAAGCCTTCTTGTGCCGTGCGGCTACAGTATAAGGACGCCAACGGCCATACCATGTTGAATACACCGGTTCTCGTCCGATCACCGAAGTTAAGCAACATCGGGCCCGGTTAGTACTTGGATGGGTGACCGCCTGGGAACACCGGGTGCTGTTGGCTCCCTCTCTTCTTTTAAATTTTATGTCACTACACCTGCCAGCCCTCTTTTCATACAAACTCTCAGGTGCGACGAAGATGCTTCCACAAGCATTTTAAACTACTGTATTAAACGTAAGATGCGAAATTACAGTAATGAACTCAGTTTGTACAAGAATGCGCGGAGGAAGAGTGCTAGGAACTCGTTGAAAATAACGAAACACTGCGAATCGACAGATGTGCTCTTGAAATGCGTCAGAGCCTACTGTTTTGTAGGAGCGCTAAATTCCAAAAACTAACTACATTAAAAAAAACCTGTTCCCGTCCGACCACCGAAGATAAGCAACAACGTTTATATTCGGATCGGCGACCGCCTGGGAACTCTGGCTGTCTTCATTTCTTGCTTTCTTGTCGCTACCCCTGCCAGCCGTTTTTTCATGCTACCTTTCTCATGCGACAAAGATGCTTCCATACTGATTTTAAACTATCGTAAGATACGATATTAAGGAACTCAGTTTGAAAAGAGTGCGCCAAGGAAGACTTGCAAAGAGTCTCTGGAAATAACAAAACAGTATGAAGTGACAGAAATGTTGTGAAATACGTCAGGGCATATTGTTTTGTAGCAGTGCACAACGGCAAATTTGTAAACAAAAATTTACCTTTCGTCGCTACAAGAGATGGATACTTTGTCGAAAAGCCTGTGTCTTGTGTGCATGTTTTCGCACCTTTCCACGGCACGGCGCGGCACAGAGCTGCTCTGGTAGCTCCGAACGGCCGCACACGTCGCCTCGGACACGCCGGTTCGGCCCGCGCCCATCTCGCAGATGTTCCTCGTGCTTGTGCTGTCATATGGACCGCGACCCGAGCGGCAGCGAGCGGCAGTCGAGCAAAGTCGGGACAAGTCGGGACGGAAGGTGACAGCCGATTATGCACCGTGCGAATTACGCAAATATCTAGAAGCGCGACGCGTGTCAGGCAGGTGAGAACGCTTCTCTCGGTCCAGCAGGACACTGCCACACCCCGCGCAGTCCACCCGCCGCCCGGCCGCGCGCAATCCCTGCGACGGACAACAATAACAAGGTGCGTCTCCCGCGAGTGTCGGAGGCCGCACGAACCAAACGAATGACAGGCGGTGCAACGAGCAGCTGTGTTGTGCGTCTGACCCACGTGGCGGCGCGCCGCACTGCGCGTCGCCTTCGAGGTGGAAGGACGTGCTTTGCGTCAAATGTGCCACCGAAAATGGCGATTGCGTGTATTGGGAGGAGAGGCGAAGCCTTCTTGTGCCGTGCGGCTACAGTATAAGGACGCCAACGGCCATACCATGTTGAATACACCGGTTCTCGTCCGATCACCGAAGTTAAGCAACATCGGGCCCGGTTAGTACTTGGATGGGTGACCGCCTGGGAACACCGGGTGCTGTTGGCTCCCTCTCTTCTTTTAAATTTTATGTCACTACACCTGCCAGCCCTCTTTTCATACAAACTCTCAGGTGCGACGAAGATGCTTCCACAAGCATTTTAAACTACTGTATTAAACGTAAGATGCGAAATTACAGTAATGAACTCAGTTTGTACAAGAATGCGCGGAGGAAGAGTGCTAGGAACTCGTTGAAAATAACGAAACACTGCGAATCGACAGATGTGCTCTTGAAATGCGTCAGAGCCTACTGTTTTGTAGGAGCGCTAAATTCCAAAAACTAACTACATTAAAAAAAACCTGTTCCCGTCCGACCACCGAAGATAAGCAACAACGTTTATATTCGGATCGGCGACCGCCTGGGAACTCTGGCTGTCTTCATTTCTTGCTTTCTTGTCGCTACCCCTGCCAGCCGTTTTTTCATGCTACCTTTCTCATGCGACAAAGATGCTTCCATACTGATTTTAAACTATCGTAAGATACGATATTAAGGAACTCAGTTTGAAAAGAGTGCGCCAAGGAAGACTTGCAAAGAGTCTCTGGAAATAACAAAACAGTATGAAGTGACAGAAATGTTGTGAAATACGTCAGGGCATATTGTTTTGTAGCAGTGCACAACGGCAAATTTGTAAACAAAAATTTACCTTTCGTCGCTACAAGAGATGGATACTTTGTCGAAAAGCCTGTGTCTTGTGTGCATGTTTTCGCACCTTTCCACGGCACGGCGCGGCACAGAGCTGCTCTGGTAGCTCCGAACGGCCGCACACGTCGCCTCGGACACGCCGGTTCGGCCCGCGCCCATCTCGCAGATGTTCCTCGTGCTTGTGCTGTCATATGGACCGCGACCCGAGCGGCAGCGAGCGGCAGTCGAGCAAAGTCGGGACAAGTCGGGACGGAAGGTGACAGCCGATTATGCACCGTGCGAATTACGCAAATATCTAGAAGCGCGACGCGTGTCAGGCAGGTGAGAACGCTTCTCTCGGTCCAGCAGGACACTGCCACACCCCGCGCAGTCCACCCGCCGCCCGGCCGCGCGCAATCCCTGCGACGGACAACAATAACAAGGTGCGTCTCCCGCGAGTGTCGGAGGCCGCACGAACCAAACGAATGACAGGCGGTGCAACGAGCAGCTGTGTTGTGCGTCTGACCCACGTGGCGGCGCGCCGCACTGCGCGTCGCCTTCGAGGTGGAAGGACGTGCTTTGCGTCAAATGTGCCACCGAAAATGGCGATTGCGTGTATTGGGAGGAGAGGCGAAGCCTTCTTGTGCCGTGCGGCTACAGTATAAGGACGCCAACGGCCATACCATGTTGAATACACCGGTTCTCGTCCGATCACCGAAGTTAAGCAACATCGGGCCCGGTTAGTACTTGGATGGGTGACCGCCTGGGAACACCGGGTGCTGTTGGCTCCCTCTCTTCTTTTAAATTTTATGTCACTACACCTGCCAGCCCTCTTTTCATACAAACTCTCAGGTGCGACGAAGATGCTTCCACAAGCATTTTAAACTACTGTATTAAACGTAAGATGCGAAATTACAGTAATGAACTCAGTTTGTACAAGAATGCGCGGAGGAAGAGTGCTAGGAACTCGTTGAAAATAACGAAACACTGCGAATCGACAGATGTGCTCTTGAAATGCGTCAGAGCCTACTGTTTTGTAGGAGCGCTAAATTCCAAAAACTAACTACATTAAAAAAAACCTGTTCCCGTCCGACCACCGAAGATAAGCAACAACGTTTATATTCGGATCGGCGACCGCCTGGGAACTCTGGCTGTCTTCATTTCTTGCTTTCTTGTCGCTACCCCTGCCAGCCGTTTTTTCATGCTACCTTTCTCATGTGACAAAGATGCTTCCATACTGATTTTAAACTATCGTAAGATACGATATTAAGGAACTCAGTTTGAAAAGAGTGCGCCAAGGAAGACTTGCAAAGAGTCTCTGGAAATAACAAAACAGTATGAAGTGACAGAAATGTTGTGAAATACGTCAGGGCATATTGTTTTGTAGCAGTGCACAACGGCAAATTTGTAAACAAAAATTTACCTTTCGTCGCTACAAGAGATGGATACTTTGTCGAAAAGCCTGTGTCTTGTGTGCATGTTTTCGCACCTTTCCACGGCACGGCGCGGCACAGAGCTGCTCTGGTAGCTCCGAACGGCCGCACACGTCGCCTCGGACACGCCGGTTCGGCCCGCGCCCATCTCGCAGATGTTCCTCGTGCTTGTGCTGTCATATGGACCGCGACCCGAGCGGCAGCGAGCGGCAGTCGAGCAAAGTCGGGACAAGTCGGGACGGAAGGTGACAGCCGATTATGCACCGTGCGAATTACGCAAATATCTAGAAGCGCGACGCGTGTCAGGCAGGTGAGAACGCTTCTCTCGGTCCAGCAGGACACTGCCACACCCCGCGCAGTCCACCCGCCGCCCGGCCGCGCGCAATCCCTGCGACGGACAACAATAACAAGGTGCGTCTCCCGCGAGTGTAGGAGGCCGCACGAACCAAACGAATGACAGGCGGTGCAACGAGCAGCTGTGTTGTGCGTCTGACCCACGTGGCGGCGCGCCGCACTGCGCGTCGCCTTCGAGGTGGAAGGACGTGCTTTGCGTCAAATGTGCCTGCTCGACTGCCGCTCGCTGCCGCTCGGGTCGCGGTCCATATGACAGCACAAGCACGAGGAACATCTGCGAGATGGGCGCGGGCCGAACCGGCGTGTCCGAGGCGACGTGTGCGGCCGTTCGGAGCTACCAGAGCAGCTCTGTGCCGCGCCGTGCCGTGGAAAGGTGCGAAAACATGCACACATGACACAGGCTTTTCGACAAAGTATCCATCTCTTGTAGCGACGAAAGGTAAATTTTTGTTTACAAATTTGCCGTTGTGCACTGCTACAAAACAATATGCCCTGACGTATTTCACAACATTTCTGTCACTTCATACTGTTTTGTTATTTCCAGAGACTCTTTGCAAGTCTTCCTTGGCGCACTCTTTTCAAATTGAGTTCCTTAATATCGTATCTTACGATAGTTTAAAATCAGTATGGAAGCATCTTTGTCACATGAGAAAGGTAGCATGAAAAAACGGCTGGCAGGGGTAGCGACAAGAAAGCAAGAAATGAAGACAGCCAGAGTTCCCAGGCGGTCGCCGATCCGAATATAAACGTTGTTGCTTATCTTCGGTGGTCGGACGGGAACAGGTTTTTTTTAATGTAGTTAGTTTTTGGAATTTAGCGCTCCTACAAAACAGTAGGCTCTGACGCATTTCAAGAGCACATCTGTCGATTCGCAGTGTTTCGTTATTTTCAACGAGTTCCTAGCACTCTTCCTCCGCGCATTCTTGTACAAACTGAGTTCATTACTGTAATTTCGCATCTTACGTTTAATACAGTAGTTTAAAATGCTTGTGGAAGCATCTTCGTCGCACCTGAGAGTTTGTATGAAAAGAGGGCTGGCAGGTGTAGTGACATAAAATTTAAAAGAAGAGAGGGAGCCAACAGCACCCGGTGTTCCCAGGCGGTCACCCATCCAAGTACTAACCGGGCCCGATGTTGCTTAACTTCGGTGATCGGACGAGAACCGGTGTATTCAACATGGTATGGCCGTTGGCGTCCTTATACTGTAGCCGCACGGCACAAGAACGCTTCGCCTCTCCTCCCAATACACGCAATCGCCATTTTCGGTGGCACATTTGACGCAAAGCACGTCCTTCCACCTCGAAGGCGACGCGCAGTGCGGCGCGCCGCCACGTGGGTCAGACGCACAACACAGCTGCTCGTTGCACCGCCTGTCATTCGTTTGGTTCGTGCGGCCTCCGACACTCGCGGGAGACGCACCTTGTTATTGTTGTCCGTCGCAGGGATTGCGCGCGGCCGGGCGGCGGGTGGACTGCGCGGGGTGTGGCAGTGTCCTGCTGGACCGAGAGAAGCGTTCTCACCTGCCTGACACGCGTCGCGCTTCTAGATATTTGCGTAATTCGCACGGTGCATAATCGGCTGTCACCTTCCGTCCCGACTTGTCCCGACTTTGCTCGACTGCCGCTCGCTGCCGCTCGGGTCGCGGTCCATATGACAGCACAAGCACGAGGAACATCTGCGAGATGGGCGCGGGCCGAACCGGCGTGTCCGAGGCGACGTGTGCGGCCGTTCGGAGCTACCAGAGCAGCTCTGTGCCGCGCCGTGCCGTGGAAAGGTGCGAAAACATGCACACAAGACACAGGCTTTTCGACAAAGTATCCATCTCTTGTAGCGACGAAAGGTAAATTTTTGTTTACAAATTTGCCGTTGTGCACTGCTACAAAACAATATGCCCTGACGTATTTCACAACATTTCTGTCACTTCATACTGTTTTGTTATTTCCAGAGACTCTTTGCAAGTCTTCCTTGGCGCACTCTTTTCAAACTGAGTTCCTTAATATCGTATCTTACGATAGTTTAAAATCAGTATGGAAGCATCTTTGTCACATGAGAAAGGTAGCATGAAAAAACGGCTGGCAGGGGTAGCGACAAGAAAGCAAGAAATGAAGACAGCCAGAGTTCCCAGGCGGTCGCCGATCCGAATATAAACGTTGTTGCTTATCTTCGGTGGTCGGACGGGAACAGGTTTTTTTTAATGTAGTTAGTTTTTGGAATTTAGCGCTCCTACAAAACAGTAGGCTCTGACGCATTTCAAGAGCACATCTGTCGATTCGCAGTGTTTCGTTATTTTCAACGAGTTCCTAGCACTCTTCCTCCGCGCATTCTTGTACAAACTGAGTTCATTACTGTAATTTCGCATCTTACGTTTAATACAGTAGTTTAAAATGCTTGTGGAAGCATCTTCGTCGCACCTGAGAGTTTGTATGAAAAGAGGGCTGGCAGGTGTAGTGACATAAAATTTAAAGGAAGAGAGGGAGCCAACAGCACCCGGTGTTCCCAGGCGGTCACCCATCCAAGTACTAACCGGGCCCGATGTTGCTTAACTTCAGTGATCGGACGAGAACCGGTGTATTCAACATGGTATGGCCGTTGGCGTCCTTATACTGTAGCCGCACGGCACAAGAAGGCTTCGCCTCTCCTCCCAATACACGCAATCGCCATTTTCGGTGGCACATTTGACGCAAAGCACGTCCTTCCACCTCGAAGGCGACGCGCAGTGCGGCGCGCCGCCACGTGGGTCAGACGCACAACACAGCTGCTCGTTGCACCGCCTGTCATTCGTTTGGTTCGTGCGGCCTCCGACACTCGCGGGAGACGCACCTTGTTATTGTTGTCCGTCGCAGGGATTGCGCGCGGCCGGGCGGCGGGTGGACTGCGCGGGGTGTGGCAGTGTCCTGCTGGACCGAGAGAAGCGTTCTCACCTGCCTGACACGCGTCGCGCTTCTAGATATTTGCGTAATTCGCACGGTGCATAATCGGCTGTCACCTTCCGTCCCGACTTGTCCCGACTTTGCTCGACTGCCGCTCGCTGCCGCTCGGGTCGCGGTCCATGTGACAGCACAAGCACGAGGAACATCTGCGAATGGGCGCGGGCCGAACCGGCGTGTCCGAGGCGACGTGTGCGGCCGTTCGGAGCTACCAGAGCAGCTCTGTGCCGCGCCGTGCCGTGGAAAGGTGCGAAAGCATGCACACAAGACACAGGCTTTTCGACAAAGTATCCATCTCTTGTAGCGACGAAAGGTAAATTTTTGTTTACAAATTTGCCGTTGTGCACTGCTACAAAACAATATGCCCTGACGTATTTCACAACATTTCTGTCACTTCATACTGTTTTGTTATTTCCAGAGACTCTTTGCAAGTCTTCCTTGGCGCACTCTTTTCAAACTGAGTTCCTTAATATCGTATCTTACGATAGTTTAAAATCAGTATGGAAGCATCTTTGTCACATGAGAAAGGTAGCATGAAAAAACGGCTGGCAGGGGTAGCGACAAGAAAGCAAGAAATGAAGACAGCCAGAGTTCCCAGGCGGTCGCCGATCCGAATATAAACGTTGTTGCTTATCTTCGGTGGTCGGACGGGAACAGGTTTTTTTTAATGTAGTTAGTTTTTGGAATTTAGCGCTCCTACAAAACAGTAGGCTCTGACGCATTTCAAGAGCACATCTGTCGATTCGCAGTGTTTCGTTATTTTCAACGAGTTCCTAGCACTCTTCCTCCGCGCATTCTTGTACAAACTGAGTTCATTACTGTAATTTCGCATCTTACGTTTAATACAGTAGTTTAAAATGCTTGTGGAAGCATCTTCGTCGCACCTGAGAGTTTGTATGAAAAGAGGGCTGGCAGGTGTAGTGACATAAAATTTAAAGGAAGAGAGGGAGCCAACAGCACCCGGTGTTCCCAGGCGGTCACCCATCCAAGTACTAACCGGGCCCGATGTTGCTTAACTTCAGTGATCGGACGAGAACCGGTGTATTCAACATGGTATGGCCGTTGGCGTCCTTATACTGTAGCCGCACGGCACAAGAAGGCTTCGCCTCTCCTCCCAATACACGCAATCGCCATTTTCGGTGGCACATTTGACGCAAAGCACGTCCTTCCACCTCGAAGGCGACGCGCAGTGCGGCGCGCCGCCACGTGGGTCAGACGCACAACACAGCTGCTCGTTGCACCGCCTGTCATTCGTTTGGTTCGTGCGGCCTCCGACACTCGCGGGAGACGCACCTTGTTATTGTTGTCCGTCGCAGGGATTGCGCGCGGCCGGGCGGCGGGTGGACTGCGCGGGGTGTGGCAGTGTCCTGCTGGACCGAGAGAAGCGTTCTCACCTGCCTGACACGCGTCGCGCTTCTAGATATTTGCGTAATTCGCACGGTGCATAATCGGCTGTCACCTTCCGTCCCGACTTGTCCCGACTTTGCTCGACTGCCGCTCGCTGCCGCTCGGGTCGCGGTCCATGTGACAGCACAAGCACGAGGAACATCTGCGAATGGGCGCGGGCCGAACCGGCGTGTCCGAGGCGACGTGTGCGGCCGTTCGGAGCTACCAGAGCAGCTCTGTGCCGCGCCGTGCCGTGGAAAGGTGCGAAAGCATGCACACAAGACACAGGCTTTTCGACAAAGTATCCATCTCTTGTAGCGACGAAAGGTAAATTTTTGTTTACAAATTTGCCGTTGTGCACTGCTACAAAACAATATGCCCTGACGTATTTCACAACATTTCTGTCACTTCATACTGTTTTGTTATTTCCAGAGACTCTTTGCAAGTCTTCCTTGGCGCACTCTTTTCAAATTGAGTTCCTTAATATCGTATCTTACGATAGTTTAAAATCAGTATGGAAGCATCTTTGTCACATGAGAAAGGTAGCATGAAAAAACGGCTGGCAGGGGTAGCGACAAGAAAGCAAGAAATGAAGACAGCCAGAGTTCCCAGGCGGTCGCCGATCCGAATATAAACGTTGTTGCTTATCTTCGGTGGTCGGACGGGAACAGGTTTTTTTTAATGTAGTTAGTTTTTGGAATTTAGCGCTCCTACAAAACAGTAGGCTCTGACGCATTTCAAGAGCACATCTGTCGATTCGCAGTGTTTCGTTATTTTCAACGAGTACCTAGCACTCTTCCTCCGCGCATTCTTGTACAAACTGAGTTCATTACTGTAATTTCGCATCTTACGTTTAATACAGTAGTTTAAAATGCTTGTGGAAGCATCTTCGTCGCACCTGAGAGTTTGTATGAAAAGAGGGCTGGCAGGTGTAGTGACATAAAATTTAAAAGAAGAGAGGGAGCCAACAGCACCCAGTGTTCCCAGGCGGTCACCCATCCAAGTACTAACCGGGCCCGATGTTGCTTAACTTTGGTGATCGGACGAGAACCGGTGTATTCAACATGGTATGGCCGTTGGCGTCCTTATACTGTAGCCGCACGGCACAAGAAGGCTTCGCCTCTCCTCCCAATACACGCAATCGCCATTTTCGGTGGCACATTTGACGCAAAGCACGTCCTTCCACCTCGAAGGCGACGCGCAGTGCGGCGCGCCGCCACGTGGGTCAGACGCACAACACAGCTGCTCGTTGCACCGCCTGTCATTCGTTTGGTTCGTGCGGCCTCCGACACTCGCGGGAGACGCACCTTGTTATTGTTGTCCGTCGCAGGGATTGCGCGCGGCCGGGCGGCGGGTGGACTGCGCGGGGTGTGGCAGTGTCCTGCTGGACCGAGAGAAGCGTTCTCACCTGCCTGACACGCGTCGCGCTTCTAGATATTTGCGTAATTCGCACGGTGCATAATCGGCTGTCACCTTCCGTCCCGACTTGTCCCGACTTTGCTCGACTGCCGCTCGCTGCCGCTCGGGTCGCGGTCCATGTGACAGCACAAGCACGAGGAACATCTGCGAGATGGGCGCGGGCCGAACCGGCGTGTCCGAGGCCACGTGTGCGGCCGTTCGGAGCTACCAGAGCAGCTCTGTGCCGCGCCGTGCCGTGGAAAGGTGCGAAAACATGCACACAAGACACAGGCTTTTCGACAAAGTATCCATCTCTTGTAGCGACGAAAGGTAAATTTTTGTTTACAAATTTGCCGTTGTGCACTGCTACAAAACAATATGCCCTGACGTATTTCACAACATTTCTGTCACTTCATACTGTTTTGTTATTTCCAGAGACTCTTTGCAAGTCTTCCTTGGCGCACTCTTTTCAAACTGAGTTCCTTAATATCGTATCTTACGATAGTTTAAAATCAGTATGGAAGCATCTTTGTCACATGAGAAAGGTAGCATGAAAAAACGGCTGGCAGGGGTAGCGACAAGAAAGCAAGAAATGAAGACAGCCAGAGTTCCCAGGCGGTCGCCGATCCGAATATAAACGTTGTTGCTTATCTTCGGTGGTCGGACGGGAACAGGTTTTTTTTAATGTAGTTAGTTTTTGGAATTTAGCGCTCCTACAAAACAGTAGGCTCTGACGCATTTCAAGAGCACATCTGTCGATTCGCAGTGTTTCGTTATTTTCAACGAGTTCCTAGCACTCTTCCTCCGCGCATTCTTGTACAAACTGAGTTCATTACTGTAATTTCGCATCTTACGTTTAATACAGTAGTTTAAAATGCTTGTGGAAGCATCTTCGTCGCACCTGAGAGTTTGTATGAAAAGAGGGCTGGCAGGTGTAGTGACATAAAATTTAAAGGAAGAGAGGGAGCCAACAGCACCCGGTGTTCCCAGGCGGTCACCCATCCAAGTACTAACCGGGCCCGATGTTGCTTAACTTCGGTGATCGGACGAGAACCGGTGTATTCAACATGGTATGGCCGTTGGCGTCCTTATACTGTAGCCGCACGGCACAAGAAGGCTTCGCCTCTCCTCCCAATACACGCAATCGCCATTTTCGGTGGCACATTTGACGCAAAGCACGTCCTTCCACCTCGAAGGCGACGCGCAGTGCGGCGCGCCGCCACGTGGGTCAGACGCACAACACAGCTGCTCGTTGCACCGCCTGTCATTCGTTTGGTTCGTGCGGCCTCCGACACTCGCGGGAGACGCACCTTGTTATTGTTGTCCGTCGCAGGGATTGCGCGCGGCCGGGCGGCGGGTGGACTGCGCGGGGTGTGGCAGTGTCCTGCTGGACCGAGAGAAGCGTTCTCACCTGCCTGACACGCGTCGCGCTTCTAGATATTTGCGTAATTCGCACGGTGCATAATCGGCTGTCACCTTCCGTCCCGACTTGTCCCGACTTTGCTCGACTGCCGCTCGCTGCCGCTCGGGTCGCGGTCCATATGACAGCACAAGCACGAGGAACATCTGCGAGATGGGCGCGGGCCGAACCGGCGTGTCCGAGGCGACGTGTGCGGCCGTTCGGAGCTACCAGAGCAGCTCTGTGCCGCGCCGTGCCGTGGAAAGGTGCGAAAACATGCACACAAGACACAGGCTTTTCGACAAAGTATCCATCTCTTGTAGCGACGAAAGGTAAATTTTTGTTTACAAATTTGCCGTTGTGCACTGCTACAAAACAATATGCCCTGACGTATTTCACAACATTTCTGTCACTTCATACTGTTTTGTTATTTCCAGAGACTCTTTGCAAGTCTTCCTTGGCGCACTCTTTTCAAACTGAGTTCCTTAATATCGTATCTTACGATAGTTTAAAATCAGTATGGAAGCATCTTTGTCACATGAGAAAGGTAGCATGAAAAAACGGCTGGCAGGGGTAGCGACAAGAAAGCAAGAAATGAAGACAGCCAGAGTTCCCAGGCGGTCGCCGATCCGAATATAAACGTTGTTGCTTATCTTCGGTGGTCGGACGGGAACAGGTTTTTTTTAATGTAGTTAGTTTTTGGAATTTAGCGCTCCTACAAAACAGTAGGCTCTGACGCATTTCAAGAGCACATCTGTCGATTCGCAGTGTTTCGTTATTTTCAACGAGTTCCTAGCACTCTTCCTCCGCGCATTCTTGTACAAACTGAGTTCATTACTGTAATTTCGCATCTTACGTTTAATACAGTAGTTTAAAATGCTTGTGGAAGCATCTTCGTCGCACCTGAGAGTTTGTATGAAAAGAGGGCTGGCAGGTGTAGTGACATAAAATTTAAAGGAAGAGAGGGAGCCAACAGCACCCGGTGTTCCCAGGCGGTCACCCATCCAAGTACTAACCGGGCCCGATGTTGCTTAACTTCAGTGATCGGACGAGAACCGGTGTATTCAACATGGTATGGCCGTTGGCGTCCTTATACTGTAGCCGCACGGCACAAGAAGGCTTCGCCTCTCCTCCCAATACACGCAATCGCCATTTTCGGTGGCACATTTGACGCAAAGCACGTCCTTCCACCTCGAAGGCGACGCGCAGTGCGGCGCGCCGCCACGTGGGTCAGACGCACAACACAGCTGCTCGTTGCACCGCCTGTCATTCGTTTGGTTCGTGCGGCCTCCGACACTCGCGGGAGACGCACCTTGTTATTGTTGTCCGTCGCAGGGATTGCGCGCGGCCGGGCGGCGGGTGGACTGCGCGGGGTGTGGCAGTGTCCTGCTGGACCGAGAGAAGCGTTCTCACCTGCCTGACACGCGTCGCGCTTCTAGATATTTGCGTAATTCGCACGGTGCATAATCGGCTGTCACCTTCCGTCCCGACTTGTCCCGACTTTGCTCGACTGCCGCTCGCTGCCGCTCGGGTCGCGGTCCATGTGACAGCACAAGCACGAGGAACATCTGCGAATGGGCGCGGGCCGAACCGGCGTGTCCGAGGCGACGTGTGCGGCCGTTCGGAGCTACCAGAGCAGCTCTGTGCCGCGCCGTGCCGTGGAAAGGTGCGAAAGCATGCACACAAGACACAGGCTTTTCGACAAAGTATCCATCTCTTGTAGCGACGAAAGGTAAATTTTTGTTTACAAATTTGCCGTTGTGCACTGCTACAAAACAATATGCCCTGACGTATTTCACAACATTTCTGTCACTTCATACTGTTTTGTTATTTCCAGAGACTCTTTGCAAGTCTTCCTTGGCGCACTCTTTTCAAATTGAGTTCCTTAATATCGTATCTTACGATAGTTTAAAATCAGTATGGAAGCATCTTTGTCACATGAGAAAGGTAGCATGAAAAAACGGCTGGCAGGGGTAGCGACAAGAAAGCAAGAAATGAAGACAGCCAGAGTTCCCAGGCGGTCGCCGATCCGAATATAAACGTTGTTGCTTATCTTCGGTGGTCGGACGGGAACAGGTTTTTTTTAATGTAGTTAGTTTTTGGAATTTAGCGCTCCTACAAAACAGTAGGCTCTGACGCATTTCAAGAGCACATCTGTCGATTCGCAGTGTTTCGTTATTTTCAACGAGTTCCTAGCACTCTTCCTCCGCGCATTCTTGTACAAACTGAGTTCATTACTGTAATTTCGCATCTTACGTTTAATACAGTAGTTTAAAATGCTTGTGGAAGCATCTTCGTCGCACCTGAGAGTTTGTATGAAAAGAGGGCTGGCAGGTGTAGTGACATAAAATTTAAAAGAAGAGAGGGAGCCAACAGCACCCAGTGTTCCCAGGCGGTCACCCATCCAAGTACTAACCGGGCCCGATGTTGCTTAACTTCGGTGATCGGACGAGAACCGGTGTATTCAACATGGTATGGCCGTTGGCGTCCTTATACTGTAGCCGCACGGCACAAGAAGGCTTCGCCTCTCCTCCCAATACACGCAATCGCCATTTTCGGTGGCACATTTGACGCAAAGCACGTCCTTCCACCTCGAAGGCGACGCGCAGTGCGGCGCGCCGCCACGTGGGTCAGACGCACAACACAGCTGCTCGTTGCACCGCCTGTCATTCGTTTGGTTCGTGCGGCCTCCGACACTCGCGGGAGACGCACCTTGTTATTGTTGTCCGTCGCAGGGATTGCGCGCGGCCGGGCGGCGGGTGGACTGCGCGGGGTGTGGCAGTGTCCTGCTGGACCGAGAGAAGCGTTCTCACCTGCCTGACACGCGTCGCGCTTCTAGATATTTGCGTAATTCGCACGGTGCATAATCGGCTGTCACCTTCCGTCCCGACTTGTCCCGACTTTGCTCGACTGCCGCTCGCTGCCGCTCGGGTCGCGGTCCATGTGACAGCACAAGCACGAGGAACATCTGCGAGATGGGCGCGGGCCGAACCGGCGTGTCCGAGGCCACGTGTGCGGCCGTTCGGAGCTACCAGAGCAGCTCTGTGCCGCGCCGTGCCGTGGAAAGGTGCGAAAACATGCACACATGACACAGGCTTTTCGACAAAGTATCCATCTCTTGTAGCGACGAAAGGTAAATTTTTGTTTACAAATTTGCCGTTGTGCACTGCTACAAAACAATATGCCCTGACGTATTTCACAACATTTCTGTCACTTCATACTGTTTTGTTATTTCCAGAGACTCTTTGCAAGTCTTCCTTGGCGCACTCTTTTCAAACTGAGTTCCTTAATATCGTATCTTACGATAGTTTAAAATCAGTATGGAAGCATCTTTGTCACATGAGAAAGGTAGCATGAAAAAACGGCTGGCAGGGGTAGCGACAAGAAAGCAAGAAATGAAGACAGCCAGAGTTCCCAGGCGGTCGCCGATCCGAATATAAACGTTGTTGCTTATCTTCGGTGGTCGGACGGGAACAGGTTTTTTTTAATGTAGTTAGTTTTTGGAATTTAGCGCTCCTACAAAACAGTAGGCTCTGACGCATTTCAAGAGCACATCTGTCGATTCGCAGTGTTTCGTTATTTTCAACGAGTTCCTAGCACTCTTCCTCCGCGCATTCTTGTACAAACTGAGTTCATTACTGTAATTTCGCATCTTACGTTTAATACAGTAGTTTAAAATGCTTGTGGAAGCATCTTCGTCGCACCTGAGAGTTTGTATGAAAAGAGGGCTGGCAGGTGTAGTGACATAAAATTTAAAAGAAGAGAGGGAGCCAACAGCACCCGGTGTTCCCAGGCGGTCACCCATCCAAGTACTAACCGGGCCCGATGTTGCTTAACTTCGGTGATCGGACGAGAACCGGTGTATTCAACATGGTATGGCCGTTGGCGTCCTTATACTGTAGCCGCACGGCACAAGAAGGCTTCGCCTCTCCTCCCAATACACGCAATCGCCATTTTCGGTGGCACATTTGACGCAAAGCACGTCCTTCCACCTCGAAGGCGACGCGCAGTGCGGCGCGCCGCCACGTGGGTCAGACGCACAACACAGCTGCTCGTTGCACCGCCTGTCATTCGTTTGGTTCGTGCGGCCTCCGACACTCGCGGGAGACGCACCTTGTTATTGTTGTCCGTCGCAGGGATTGCGCGCGGCCGGGCGGCGGGTGGACTGCGCGGGGTGTGGCAGTGTCCTTCTGGACCGAGAGAAGCGTTCTCACCTGCCTGACATGCGTCGCGCTTCTAGATATTTGCGTAATTCGCACAGTGCATAATCGGCTGTCACCTTCCGTCCCGACTTGTCCCGACTTTGCTCGACTGCCGCTCGCTGCCGCTCGGGTCGCGGTCCATATGACAGCACAAGCACGAGGAACATCTGCGAGATGGGCGCGGGCCGAACCGGCGTGTCCGAGGCGACGTGTGCGGCCGTTCGGAGCTACCAGAGCAGCTCTGTGCCGCGCCGTGCCGTGGAAAGGTGCGAAAACATGCACACAAGACACAGGCTTTTCGACAAAGTATCCATCTCTTGTAGCGACGAAAGGTAAATTTTTGTTTACAAATTTGCCGTTGTGCACTGCTACAAAACAATATGCCCTGACGTATTTCACAACATTTCTGTCACTTCATACTGTTTTGTTATTTCCAGAGACTCTTTGCAAGTCTTCCTTGGCGCACTCTTTTCAAACTGAGTTCCTTAATATCGTATCTTACGATAGTTTAAAATCAGTATGGAAGCATCTTTGTCACATGAGAAAGGTAGCATGAAAAAACGGCTGGCAGGGGTAGCGACAAGAAAGCAAGAAATGAAGACAGCCAGAGTTCCCAGGCGGTCGCCGATCCGAATATAAACGTTGTTGCTTATCTTCGGTGGTCGGACGGGAACAGGTTTTTTTTAATGTAGTTAGTTTTTGGAATTTAGC
Source organism: Schistocerca gregaria (assembly GCF_023897955.1). Taxonomy (NCBI): domain Eukaryota; kingdom Metazoa; phylum Arthropoda; class Insecta; order Orthoptera; family Acrididae; genus Schistocerca; species Schistocerca gregaria. The sequence continues at coordinate 127,301 of NW_026061910.1, read as the reverse complement.
GCTCCTACAAAACAGTAGGCTCTGACGCATTTCAAGAGCACATCTGTCGATTCGCAGTGTTTCGTTATTTTCAACGAGTTCCTAGCACTCTTCCTCCGCGCATTCTTGTACAAACTGAGTTCATTACTGTAATTTCGCATCTTACGTTTAATACAGTAGTTTAAAATGCTTGTGGAAGCATCTTCGTCGCACCTGAGAGTTTGTATGAAAAGAGGGCTGGCAGGTGTAGTGACATAAAATTTAAAGGAAGAGAGGGAGCCAACAGCACCCGGTGTTCCCAGGCGGTCACCCATCCAAGTACTAACCGGGCCCGATGTTGCTTAACTTCGGTGATCGGACGAGAACCGGTGTATTCAACATGGTATGGCCGTTGGCGTCCTTATACTGTAGCCGCACGGCACAAGAAGGCTTCGCCTCTCCTCCCAATACACGCAATCGCCATTTTCGGTGGCACATTTGACGCAAAGCACGTCCTTCCACCTCGAAGGCGACGCGCAGTGCGGCGCGCCGCCACGTGGGTCAGACGCACAACACAGCTGCTCGTTGCACCGCCTGTCATTCGTTTGGTTCGTGCGGCCTCCGACACTCGCGGGAGACGCACCTTGTTATTGTTGTCCGTCGCAGGGATTGCGCGCGGCCGGGCGGCGGGTGGACTGCGCGGGGTGTGGCAGTGTCCTGCTGGACCGAGAGAAGCGTTCTCACCTGCCTGACACGCGTCGCGCTTCTAGATATTTGCGTAATTCGCACGGTGCATAATCGGCTGTCACCTTCCGTCCCGACTTGTCCCGACTTTGCTCGACTGCCGCTCGCTGCCGCTCGGGTCGCGGTCCATGTGACAGCACAAGCACGAGGAACATCTGCGAGATGGGCGCGGGCCGAACCGGCGTGTCCGAGGCGACGTGTGCGGCCGTTCGGAGCTACCAGAGCAGCTCTGTGCCGCGCCGTGCCGTGGAAAGGTGCGAAAGCATGCACACAAGACACAGGCTTTTCGACAAAGTATCCATCTCTTGTAGCGACGAAAGGTAAATTTTTGTTTACAAATTTGCCGTTGTGCACTGCTACAAAACAATATGCCCTGACGTATTTCACAACATTTCTGTCACTTCATACTGTTTTGTTATTTCCAGAGACTCTTTGCAAGTCTTCCTTGGCGCACTCTTTTCAAATTGAGTTCCTTAATATCGTATCTTACGATAGTTTAAAATCAGTATGGAAGCATCTTTGTCACATGAGAAAGGTAGCATGAAAAAACGGCTGGCAGGGGTAGCGACAAGAAAGCAAGAAATGAAGACAGCCAGAGTTCCCAGGCGGTCGCCGATCCGAATATAAACGTTGTTGCTTATCTTCGGTGGTCGGACGGGAACAGGTTTTTTTTAATGTAGTTAGTTTTTGGAATTTAGCGCTCCTACAAAACAGTAGGCTCTGACGCATTTCAAGAGCACATCTGTCGATTCGCAGTGTTTCGTTATTTTCAACGAGTTCCTAGCACTCTTCCTCCGCGCATTCTTGTACAAACTGAGTTCATTACTGTAATTTCGCATCTTACGTTTAATACAGTAGTTTAAAATGCTTGTGGAAGCATCTTCGTCGCACCTGAGAGTTTGTATGAAAAGAGGGCTGGCAGGTGTAGTGACATAAAATTTAAAGGAAGAGAGGGAGCCAACAGCACCCGGTGTTCCCAGGCGGTCACCCATCCAAGTACTAACCGGGCCCGATGTTGCTTAACTTCGGTGATCGGACGAGAACCGGTGTATTCAACATGGTATGGCCGTTGGCGTCCTTATACTCTAGCCGCACGGCACAAGAAGGCTTCGCCTCTCCTCCCAATACACGCAATCGCCATTTTCGGTGGCACATTTGACGCAAAGCACGTCCTTCCACCTCGAAGGCGACGCGCAGTGCGGCGCGCCGCCACGTGGGTCAGACGCACAACACAGCTGCTCGTTGCACCGCCTGTCATTCGTTTGGTTCGTGCGGCCTCCGACACTCGCGGGAGACGCACCTTGTTATTGTTGTCCGTCGCAGGGATTGCGCGCGGCCGGGCGGCGGGTGGACTGCGCGGGGTGTGGCAGTGTCCTGCTGGACCGAGAGAAGCGTTCTCACCTGCCTGACACGCGTCGCGCTTCTAGATATTTGCGTAATTCGCACGGTGCATAATCGGCTGTCACCTTCCGTCCCGACTTGTCCCGACTTTGCTCGACTGCCGCTCGCTGCCGCTCGGGTCGCGGTCCATGTGACAGCACAAGCACGAGGAACATCTGCGAGATGGGCGCGGGCCGAACCGGCGTGTCCGAGGCGACGTGTGCGGCCGTTCGGAGCTACCAGAGCAGCTCTGTGCCGCGCCGTGCCGTGGAAAGGTGCGAAAGCATGCACACAAGACACAGGCTTTTCGACAAAGTATCCATCTCTTGTAGCGACGAAAGGTAAATTTTTGTTTACAAATTTGCCGTTGTGCACTGCTACAAAACAATATGCCCTGACGTATTTCACAACATTTCTGTCACTTCATACTGTTTTGTTATTTCCAGAGACTCTTTGCAAGTCTTCCTTGGCGCACTCTTTTCAAATTGAGTTCCTTAATATCGTATCTTACGATAGTTTAAAATCAGTATGGAAGCATCTTTGTCACATGAGAAAGGTAGCATGAAAAAACGGCTGGCAGGGGTAGCGACAAGAAAGCAAGAAATGAAGACAGCCAGAGTTCCCAGGCGGTCGCCGATCCGAATATAAACGTTGTTGCTTATCTTCGGTGGTCGGACGGGAACAGGTTTTTTTTAATGTAGTTAGTTTTTGGAATTTAGCGCTCCTACAAAACAGTAGGCTCTGACGCATTTCAAGAGCACATCTGTCGATTCGCAGTGTTTCGTTATTTTCAACGAGTTCCTAGCACTCTTCCTCCGCGCATTCTTGTACAAACTGAGTTCATTACTGTAATTTCGCATCTTACGTTTAATACAGTAGTTTAAAATGCTTGTGGAAGCATCTTCGTCGCACCTGAGAGTTTGTATGAAAAGAGGGCTGGCAGGTGTAGTGACATAAAATTTAAAAGAAGAGAGGGAGCCAACAGCACCCAGTGTTCCCAGGCGGTCACCCATCCAAGTACTAACCGGGCCCGATGTTGCTTAACTTCGGTGATCGGACGAGAACCGGTGTATTCAACATGGTATGGCCGTTGGCGTCCTTATACTGTAGCCGCACGGCACAAGAAGGCTTCGCCTCTCCTCCCAATACACGCAATCGCCATTTTCGGTGGCACATTTGACGCAAAGCACGTCCTTCCACCTCGAAGGCGACGCGCAGTGCGGCGCGCCGCCACGTGGGTCAGACGCACAACACAGCTGCTCGTTGCACCGCCTGTCATTCGTTTGGTTCGTGCGGCCTCCGACACTCGCGGGAGACGCACCTTGTTATTGTTGTCCGTCGCAGGGATTGCGCGCGGCCGGGCGGCGGGTGGACTGCGCGGGGTGTGGCAGTGTCCTGCTGGACCGAGAGAAGCGTTCTCACCTGCCTGACACGCGTCGCGCTTCTAGATATTTGCGTAATTCGCACGGTGCATAATCGGCTGTCACCTTCCGTCCCGACTTGTCCCGACTTTGCTCGACTGCCGCTCGCTGCCGCTCGGGTCGCGGTCCATGTGACAGCACAAGCACGAGGAACATCTGCGAGATGGGCGCGGGCCGAACCGGCGTGTCCGAGGCGACGTGTGCGGCCGTTCGGAGCTACCAGAGCAGCTCTGTGCCGCGCCGTGCCGTGGAAAGGTGCGAAAGCATGCACACAAGACACAGGCTTTTCGACAAAGTATCCATCTCTTGTAGCGACGAAAGGTAAATTTTTGTTTACAAATTTGCCGTTGTGCACTGCTACAAAACAATATGCCCTGACGTATTTCACAACATTTCTGTCACTTCATACTGTTTTGTTATTTCCAGAGACTCTTTGCAAGTCTTCCTTGGCGCACTCTTTTCAAACTGAGTTCCTTAATATCGTATCTTACGATAGTTTAAAATCAGTATGGAAGCATCTTTGTCACATGAGAAAGGTAGCATGAAAAAACGGCTGGCAGGGGTAGCGACAAGAAAGCAAGAAATGAAGACAGCCAGAGTTCCCAGGCGGTCGCCGATCCGAATATAAACGTTGTTGCTTATCTTCGGTGGTCGGACGGGAACAGGTTTTTTTTAATGTAGTTAGTTTTTGGAATTTAGCGCTCCTACAAAACAGTAGGCTCTGACGCATTTCAAGAGCACATCTGTCGATTCGCAGTGTTTCGTTATTTTCAACGAGTTCCTAGCACTCTTCCTCCGCGCATTCTTGTACAAACTGAGTTCATTACTGTAATTTCGCATCTTACGTTTAATACAGTAGTTTAAAATGCTTGTGGAAGCATCTTCGTCGCACCTGAGAGTTTGTATGAAAAGAGGGCTGGCAGGTGTAGTGACATAAAATTTAAAGGAAGAGAGGGAGCCAACAGCACCCGGTGTTCCCAGGCGGTCACCCATCCAAGTACTAACCGGGCCCGATGTTGCTTAACTTCGGTGATCGGACGAGAACCGGTGTATTCAACATGGTATGGCCGTTGGCGTCCTTATACTGTAGCCGCACGGCACAAGAAGGCTTCGCCTCTCCTCCCAATACACGCAATCGCCATTTTCGGTGGCACATTTGACGCAAAGCACGTCCTTCCACCTCGAAGGCGACGCGCAGTGCGGCGCGCCGCCACGTGGGTCAGACGCACAACACAGCTGCTCGTTGCACCGCCTGTCATTCGTTTGGTTCGTGCGGCCTCCGACACTCGCGGGAGACGCACCTTGTTATTGTTGTCCGTCGCAGGGATTGCGCGCGGCCGGGCGGCGGGTGGACTGCGCGGGGTGTGGCAGTGTCCTGCTGGACCGAGAGAAGCGTTCTCACCTGCCTGACACGCGTCGCGCTTCTAGATATTTGCGTAATTCGCACGGTGCATAATCGGCTGTCACCTTCCGTCCCGACTTGTCCCGACTTTGCTCGACTGCCGCTCGCTGCCGCTCGGGTCGCGGTCCATGTGACAGCACAAGCACGAGGAACATCTGCGAGATGGGCGCGGGCCGAACCGGCGTGTCCGAGGCGACGTGTGCGGCCGTTCGGAGCTACCAGAGCAGCTCTGTGCCGCGCCGTGCCGTGGAAAGGTGCGAAAGCATGCACACAAGACACAGGCTTTTCGACAAAGTATCCATCTCTTGTAGCGACGAAAGGTAAATTTTTGTTTACAAATTTGCCGTTGTGCACTGCTACAAAACAATATGCCCTGACGTATTTCACAACATTTCTGTCACTTCATACTGTTTTGTTATTTCCAGAGACTCTTTGCAAGTCTTCCTTGGCGCACTCTTTTCAAATTGAGTTCCTTAATATCGTATCTTACGATAGTTTAAAATCAGTATGGAAGCATCTTTGTCACATGAGAAAGGTAGCATGAAAAAACGGCTGGCAGGGGTAGCGACAAGAAAGCAAGAAATGAAGACAGCCAGAGTTCCCAGGCGGTCGCCGATCCGAATATAAACGTTGTTGCTTATCTTCGGTGGTCGGACGGGAACAGGTTTTTTTTAATGTAGTTAGTTTTTGGAATTTAGCGCTCCTACAAAACAGTAGGCTCTGACGCATTTCAAGAGCACATCTGTCGATTCGCAGTGTTTCGTTATTTTCAACGAGTTCCTAGCACTCTTCCTCCGCGCATTCTTGTACAAACTGAGTTCATTACTGTAATTTCGCATCTTACGTTTAATACAGTAGTTTAAAATGCTTGTGGAAGCATCTTCGTCGCACCTGAGAGTTTGTATGAAAAGAGGGCTGGCAGGTGTAGTGACATAAAATTTAAAAGAAGAGAGAGAGCCAACAGCACCCAGTGTTCCCAGGCGGTCACCCATCCAAGTACTAACCGGGCCCGATGTTGCTTAACTTCGGTGATCGGACGAGAACCGGTGTATTCAACATGGTATGGCCGTTGGCGTCCTTGTACTGTAGCCGCACGGCACAAGAAGGCTTCGCCTCTCCTCCCAATACACGCAATCGCCATTTTCGGTGGCACATTTGACGCAAAGCACGTCCTTCCACCTCGAAGGCGACGCGCAGTGCGGCGCGCCGCCACGTGGGTCAGACGCACAACACAGCTGCTCGTTGCACCGCCTGTCATTCGTTTGGTTCGTGCGGCCTCCGACACTCGCGGGAGACGCACCTTGTTATTGTTGTCCGTCGCAGGGATTGCGCGCGGCCGGGCGGCGGGTGGACTGCGCGGGGTGTGGCAGTGTCCTGCTGGACCGAGAGAAGCGTTCTCACCTGCCTGACACGCGTCGCGCTTCTAGATATTTGCGTAATTCGCACGGTGCATAATCGGCTGTCACCTTCCGTCCCGACTTGTCCCGACTTTGCTCGACTGCCGCTCGCTGCCGCTCGGGTCGCGGTCCATGTGACAGCACAAGCACGAGGAACATCTGCGAGATGGGCGCGGGCCGAACCGGCGTGTCCGAGGCGACGTGTGCGGCCGTTCGGAGCTACCAGAGCAGCTCTGTGCCGCGCCGTGCCGTGGAAAGGTGCGAAAGCATGCACACAAGACACAGGCTTTTCGACAAAGTATCCATCTCTTGTAGCGACGAAAGGTAAATTTTTGTTTACAAATTTGCCGTTGTGCACTGCTACAAAACAATATGCCCTGACGTATTTCACAACATTTCTGTCACTTCATACTGTTTTGTTATTTCCAGAGACTCTTTGCAAGTCTTCCTTGGCGCACTCTTTTCAAATTGAGTTCCTTAATATCGTATCTTACGATAGTTTAAAATCAGTATGGAAGCATCTTTGTCACATGAGAAAGGTAGCATGAAAAAACGGCTGGCAGGGGTAGCGACAAGAAAGCAAGAAATGAAGACAGCCAGAGTTCCCAGGCGGTCGCCGATCCGAATATAAACGTTGTTGCTTATCTTCGGTGGTCGGACGGGAACAGGTTTTTTTTAATGTAGTTAGTTTTTGGAATTTAGCGCTCCTACAAAACAGTAGGCTCTGACGCATTTCAAGAGCACATCTGTCGATTCGCAGTGTTTCGTTATTTTCAACGAGTTCCTAGCACTCTTCCTCCGCGCATTCTTGTACAAACTGAGTTCATTACTGTAATTTCGCATCTTACGTTTAATACAGTAGTTTAAAATGCTTGTGGAAGCATCTTCGTCGCACCTGAGAGTTTGTATGAAAAGAGGGCTGGCAGGTGTAGTGACATAAAATTTAAAAGAAGAGAGGGAGCCAACAGCACCCAGTGTTCCCAGGCGGTCACCCATCCAAGTACTAACCGGGCCCGATGTTGCTTAACTTCGGTGATCGGACGAGAACCGGTGTATTCAACATGGTATGGCCGTTGGCGTCCTTATACTGTAGCCGCACGGCACAAGAAGGCTTCGCCTCTCCTCCCAATACACGCAATCGCCATTTTCGGTGGCACATTTGACGCAAAGCACGTCCTTCCACCTCGAAGGCGACGCGCAGTGCGGCGCGCCGCCACGTGGGTCAGACGCACAACACAGCTGCTCGTTGCACCGCCTGTCATTCGTTTGGTTCGTGCGGCCTCCGACACTCGCGGGAGACGCACCTTGTTATTGTTGTCCGTCGCAGGGATTGCGCGCGGCCGGGCGGCGGGTGGACTGCGCGGGGTGTGGCAGTGTCCTGCTGGACCGAGAGAAGCGTTCTCACCTGCCTGACACGCGTCGCGCTTCTAGATATTTGCGTAATTCGCACGGTGCATAATCGGCTGTCACCTTCCGTCCCGACTTGTCCCGACTTTGCTCGACTGCCGCTCGCTGCCGCTCGGGTCGCGGTCCATGTGACAGCACAAGCACGAGGAACATCTGCGAGATGGGCGCGGGCCGAACCGGCGTGTCCGAGGCGACGTGTGCGGCCGTTCGGAGCTACCAGAGCAGCTCTGTGCCGCGCCGTGCCGTGGAAAGGTGCGAAAGCATGCACACAAGACACAGGCTTTTCGACAAAGTATCCATCTCTTGTAGCGACGAAAGGTAAATTTTTGTTTACAAATTTGCCGTTGTGCACTGCTACAAAACAATATGCCCTGACGTATTTCACAACATTTCTGTCACTTCATACTGTTTTGTTATTTCCAGAGACTCTTTGCAAGTCTTCCTTGGCGCACTCTTTTCAAATTGAGTTCCTTAATATCGTATCTTACGATAGTTTAAAATCAGTATGGAAGCATCTTTGTCACATGAGAAAGGTAGCATGAAAAAACGGCTGGCAGGGGTAGCGACAAGAAAGCAAGAAATGAAGACAGCCAGAGTTCCCAGGCGGTCGCCGATCCGAATATAAACGTTGTTGCTTATCTTCGGTGGTCGGACGGGAACAGGTTTTTTTTAATGTAGTTAGTTTTTGGAATTTAGCGCTCCTACAAAACAGTAGGCTCTGACGCATTTCAAGAGCACATCTGTCGATTCGCAGTGTTTCGTTATTTTCAACGAGTTCCTAGCACTCTTCCTCCGCGCATTCTTGTACAAACTGAGTTCATTACTGTAATTTCGCATCTTACGTTTAATACAGTAGTTTAAAATGCTTGTGGAAGCATCTTCGTCGCGCCTGAGAGTTTGTATGAAAAGAGGGCTGGCAGGTGTAGTGACATAAAATTTAAAAGAAGAGAGGGAGCCAACAGCACCCAGTGTTCCCAGGCGGTCACCCATCCAAGTACTAACCGGGCCCGATGTTGCTTAACTTCGGTGATCGGACGAGAACCGGTGTATTCAACATGGTATGGCCGTTGGCGTCCTTATACTGTAGCCGCACGGCACAAGAAGGCTTCGCCTCTCCTCCCAATACACGCAATCGCCATTTTCGGTGGCACATTTGACGCAAAGCACGTCCTTCCACCTCGAAGGCGACGCGCAGTGCGGCGCGCCGCCACGTGGGTCAGACGCACAACACAGCTGCTCGTTGCACCGCCTGTCATTCGTTTGGTTCGTGCGGCCTCCGACACTCGCGGGAGACGCACCTTGTTATTGTTGTCCGTCGCAGGGATTGCGCGCGGCCGGGCGGCGGGTGGACTGCGCGGGGTGTGGCAGTGTCCTGCTGGACCGAGAGAAGCGTTCTCACCTGCCTGACACGCGTCGCGCTTCTAGATATTTGCGTAATTCGCACGGTGCATAATCGGCTGTCACCTTCCGTCCCGACTTGTCCCGACTTTGCTCGACTGCCGCTCGCTGCCGCTCGGGTCGCGGTCCATGTGACAGCACAAGCACGAGGAACATCTGCGAGATGGGCGCGGGCCGAACCGGCGTGTCCGAGGCGACGTGTGCGGCCGTTCGGAGCTACCAGAGCAGCTCTGTGCCGCGCCGTGCCGTGGAAAGGTGCGAAAGCATGCACACAAGACACAGGCTTTTCGACAAAGTATCCATCTCTTGTAGCGACGAAAGGTAAATTTTTGTTTACAAATTTGCCGTTGTGCACTGCTACAAAACAATATGCCCTGACGTATTTCACAACATTTCTGTCACTTCATACTGTTTTGTTATTTCCAGAGACTCTTTGCAAGTCTTCCTTGGCGCACTCTTTTCAAATTGAGTTCCTTAATATCGTATCTTACGATAGTTTAAAATCAGTATGGAAGCATCTTTGTCACATGAGAAAGGTAGCATGAAAAAACGGCTGGCAGGGGTAGCGACAAGAAAGCAAGAAATGAAGACAGCCAGAGTTCCCAGGCGGTCGCCGATCCGAATATAAACGTTGTTGCTTATCTTCGGTGGTCGGACGGGAACAGGTTTTTTTTAATGTAGTTAGTTTTTGGAATTTAGCGCTCCTACAAAACAGTAGGCTCTGACGCATTTCAAGAGCACATCTGTCGATTCGCAGTGTTTCGTTATTTTCAACGAGTTCCTAGCACTCTTCCTCCGCGCATTCTTGTACAAACTGAGTTCATTACTGTAATTTCGCATCTTACGTTTAATACAGTAGTTTAAAATGCTTGTGGAAGCATCTTCGTCGCACCTGAGAGTTTGTATGAAAAGAGGGCTGGCAGGTGTAGTGACATAAAATTTAAAAGAAGAGAGAGAGCCAACAGCACCCAGTGTTCCCAGGCGGTCACCCATCCAAGTACTAACCGGGCCCGATGTTGCTTAACTTCGGTGATCGGACGAGAACCGGTGTATTCAACATGGTATGGCCGTTGGCGTCCTTGTACTGTAGCCGCACGGCACAAGAAGGCTTCGCCTCTCCTCCCAATACACGCAATCGCCATTTTCGGTGGCACATTTGACGCAAAGCACGTCCTTCCACCTCGAAGGCGACGCGCAGTGCGGCGCGCCGCCACGTGGGTCAGACGCACAACACAGCTGCTCGTTGCACCGCCTGTCATTCGTTTGGTTCGTGCGGCCTCCGACACTCGCGGGAGACGCACCTTGTTATTGTTGTCCGTCGCAGGGATTGCGCGCGGCCGGGCGGCGGGTGGACTGCGCGGGGTGTGGCAGTGTCCTGCTGGACCGAGAGAAGCGTTCTCACCTGCCAGACACGCGTCGCGCTTCTAGATATTTGCGTAATTCGCACGGTGCATAATCGGCTGTCACCTTCCGTCCCGACTTGTCCCGACTTTGCTCGACTGCCGCTCGCTGCCGCTCGGGTCGCGGTCCATGTGACAGCACAAGCACGAGGAACATCTGCGAGATGGGCGCGGGCCGAACCGGCGTGTCCGAGGCGACGTGTGCGGCCGTTCGGAGCTACCAGAGCAGCTCTGTGCCGCGCCGTGCCGTGGAAAGGTGCGAAAGCATGCACACAAGACACAGGCTTTTCGACAAAGTATCCATCTCTTGTAGCGACGAAAGGTAAATTTTTGTTTACAAATTTGCCGTTGTGCACTGCTACAAAACAATATGCCCTGACGTATTTCACAACATTTCTGTCACTTCATACTGTTTTGTTATTTCCAGAGACTCTTTGCAAGTCTTCCTTGGCGCACTCTTTTCAAATTGAGTTCCTTAATATCGTATCTTACGATAGTTTAAAATCAGTATGGAAGCATCTTTGTCACATGAGAAAGGTAGCATGAAAAAACGGCTGGCAGGGGTAGCGACAAGAAAGCAAGAAATGAAGACAGCCAGAGTTCCCAGGCGGTCGCCGATCCGAATATAAACGTTGTTGCTTATCTTCGGTGGTCGGACGGGAACAGGTTTTTTTTAATGTAGTTAGTTTTTGGAATTTAGCGCTCCTACAAAACAGTAGGCTCTGACGCATTTCAAGAGCACATCTGTCGATTCGCAGTGTTTCGTTATTTTCAACGAGTTCCTAGCACTCTTCCTCCGCGCATTCTTGTACAAACTGAGTTCATTACTGTAATTTCGCATCTTACGTTTAATACAGTAGTTTAAAATGCTTGTGGAAGCATCTTCGTCGCACCTGAGAGTTTGTATGAAAAGAGGGCTGGCAGGTGTAGTGACATAAAATTTAAAAGAAGAGAGGGAGCCAACAGCACCCAGTGTTCCCAGGCGGTCACCCATCCAAGTACTAACCGGGCCCGATGTTGCTTAACTTCGGTGATCGGACGAGAACCGGTGTATTCAACATGGTATGGCCGTTGGCGTCCTTATACTGTAGCCGCACGGCACAAGAAGGCTTCGCCTCTCCTCCCAATACACGCAATCGCCATTTTCGGTGGCACATTTGACGCAAAGCACGTCCTTCCACCTCGAAGGCGACGCGCAGTGCGGCGCGCCGCCACGTGGGTCAGACGCACAACACAGCTGCTCGTTGCACCGCCTGTCATTCGTTTGGTTCGTGCGGCCTCCGACACTCGCGGGAGACGCACCTTGTTATTGTTGTCCGTCGCAGGGATTGCGCGCGGCCGGGCGGCGGGTGGACTGCGCGGGGTGTGGCAGTGTCCTGCTGGACCGAGAGAAGCGTTCTCACCTGCCTGACACGCGTCGCGCTTCTAGATATTTGCGTAATTCGCACGGTGCATAATCGGCTGTCTACCAGAGCAGCTCTGTGCCGCGCCGTGCCGTGGAAAGGTGCTAAAACATGCACACAAGACACAGGCTTTTCGACAAAGTATCCATCTCTTGTAGCGACGAAAGGTAAATTTTTGTTTACAAATTTGCCGTTGTGCACTGCTACAAAACAATATGCCCTGACGTATTTCACAACATTTCTGTCACTTCATACTGTTTTGTTATTTCCAGAGACTCTTTGCAAGTCTTCCTTGGCGCACTCTTTTCAAACTGAGTTCCTTAATATCGTATCTTACGATAGTTTAAAATCAGTATGGAAGCATCTTTGTCACATGAGAAAGGTAGCATGAAAAAACGGCTGGCAGGGGTAGCGACAAGAAAGCAAGAAATGAAGACAGCCAGAGTTCCCAGGCGGTCGCCGATCCGAATATAAACGTTGTTGCTTATCTTCGGTGGTCGGACGGGAACAGGTTTTTTTTTAATGTAGTTAGTTTTTGGAATTTAGCGCTCCTACAAAACAGTAGGCTCTGACGCATTTCAAGAGCACATCTGTCGATTCGCAGTGTTTCGTTATTTTCAACGAGTTCCTAGCACTCTTCCTCCGCGCATTCTTGTACAAACTGAGTTCATTACTGTAATTTCGCATCTTACGTTTAATACAGTAGTTTAAAATGCTTGTGGAAGCATCTTCGTCGCACCTGAGAGTTTGTATGAAAAGAGGGCTGGCAGGTGTAGTGACATAAAATTTAAAAGAAGAGAGGGAGCCAACAGCACCCGGTGTTCCCAGGCGGTCACCCATCCAAGTACTAACCGGGCCCGATGTTGCTTAACTTCGGTGATCGGACGAGAACCGGTGTATTCAACATGGTATGGCCGTTGGCGTCCTTATACTGTAGCCGCACGGCACAAGAAGGCTTCGCCTCTCCTCCCAATACACGCAATCGCCATTTTCGGTGGCACATTTGACGCAAAGCACGTCCTTCCATCTCGAAGGCGACGCGCAGTGCGGCGCGGGGTGTGGCAGTGTCCTGCTGGACCGAGAGAAGCGTTCTCACCTGCCTGACACGCGTCGCGCTTCTAGATATTTGCGTAATTCGCACGGTGCATAATCGGCTGTCACCTTCCGTCCCGACTTGTCCCGACTTTGCTCGACTGCCGCTCGCTGCCGCTCGGGTCGCGGTCCATATGACAGCACAAGCACGAGGAACATCTGCGAGATGGGCGCGGGCCGAACCGGCGTGTCCGAGGCGACGTGTGCGGCCGTTCGGAGCTACCAGAGCAGCTCTGTGCCGCGCCGTGCCGTGGAAAGGTGCTAAAACATGCACACAAGACACAGGCTTTTCGACAAAGTATCCATCTCTTGTAGCGACGAAAGGTAAATTTTTGTTTACAAATTTGCCGTTGTGCACTGCTACAAAACAATATGCCCTGACGTATTTCACAACATTTCTGTCACTTCATACTGTTTTGTTATTTCCAGAGACTCTTTGCAAGTCTTCCTTGGCGCACTCTTTTCAAACTGAGTTCCTTAATATCGTATCTTACGATAGTTTAAAATCAGTATGGAAGCATCTTTGTCACATGAGAAAGGTAGCATGAAAAAACGGCTGGCAGGGGTAGCGACAAGAAAGCAAGAAATGAAGACAGCCAGAGTTCCCAGGCGGTCGCCGATCCGAATATAAACGTTGTTGCTTATCTTCGGTGGTCGGACGGGAACAGGTTTTTTTTTAATGTAGTTAGTTTTTGGAATTTAGCGCTCCTACAAAACAGTAGGCTCTGACGCATTTCAAGAGCACATCTGTCGATTCGCAGTGTTTCGTTATTTTCAACGAGTTCCTAGCACTCTTCCTCCGCGCATTCTTGTACAAACTGAGTTCATTACTGTAATTTCGCATCTTACGTTTAATACAGTAGTTTAAAATGCTTGTGGAAGCATCTTCGTCGCACCTGAGAGTTTGTATGAAAAGAGGGCTGGCAGGTGTAGTGACATAAAATTTAAAAGAAGAGAGGGAGCCAACAGCACCCAGTGTTCCCAGGCGGTCACCCATCCAAGTACTAACCGGGCCCGATGTTGCTTAACTTCGGTGATCGGACGAGAACCGGTGTATTCAACATGGTATGGCCGTTGGCGTCCTTATACTGTAGCCGCACGGCACAAGAAGGCTTCGCCTCTCCTCCCAATACACGCAATCGCCATTTTCGGTGGCACATTTGACGCAAAGCACGTCCTTCCACCTCGAAGGCGACGCGCAGTGCGGCGCGGGGTGTGGCAGTGTCCTGCTGGACCGAGAGAAGCGTTCTCACCTGCCTGACACGCGTCGCGCTTCTAGATATTTGCGTAATTCGCACGGTGCATAATCGGCTGTCACCTTCCGTCCCGACTTGTCCCGACTTTGCTCGACTGCCGCTCGCTGCCGCTCGGGTCGCGGTCCATATGACAGCACAAGCACGAGGAACATCTGCGAGATGGGCGCGGGCCGAACCGGCGTGTCCGAGGCGACGTGTGCGGCCGTTCGGAGCTACCAGAGCAGCTCTGTGCCGCGCCGTGCCGTGGAAAGGTGCGAAAACATGCACACAAGACACAGGCTTTTCGACAAAGTATCCATCTCTTGTAGCGACGAAAGGTAAATTTTTGTTTACAAATTTGCCGTTGTGCACTGCTACAAAACAATATGCCCTGACGTATTTCACAACATTTCTGTCACTTCATACTGTTTTGTTATTTCCAGAGACTCTTTGCAAGTCTTCCTTGGCGCACTCTTTTCAAACTGAGTTCCTTAATATCGTATCTTACGATAGTTTAAAATCAGTATGGAAGCATCTTTTTTTTTTTTTTTTTTTAAAAAAAAAAAAACCTTTATTCATCATTAATAATAATAATTATACAATATTAACCCACTTCCTTAATAGCATTAGTGGGTCGTAATATTAATACATTTATTATTGTTTCATGCAGCATGCTACAAAATATGATGTGCTACAGGTTACTACAACAATGGGCATTATACTAACTATCCCTACTACTTAAGAAACTATTACTATCACTAATTGCTAATTTCTACACCTGCAGCGTCACATATGTGCCAGTAGAATATATAAACCTACTTTGCAAGCCTTGCTCTTCGGGCTAACCCCAATGAGCTTGCCCCCGGCACTGGGCTGGCCAAGATGTTAACTCGCTGCAGTTCCATAACCTAACATAATATCCTATTCTAAGTCCTACGGAGCTAACTTATCCTAAGTCAAATCTGGTGCATCTCTAAGTCGGTGAGATTAACCCCTCCTCCCCCTAATCCTGCGCGCGGCGGATCCCAACTGTGATGTGAAGTCGGCCAGTCCGCGCGCTGGCGGTATGGGAAAAGGGATCTAGACAATATCGGTGTTCATTTTCACATTCTTAGTTAATCTCCCTCAGATATTCATTTAACACTTTCCGTGATACCTCGTTGGCCAGAGTATTAATCATCTGAAAAGTGTCTTCACGTCTGAGGAGTTGATACGTGTCATGGTTCGGTAGTCCGTCTCGAAGTGTGGTCGCTACATCATTGAAGAGAGGGCACTCGTAAATCACATGATCCGGAGTGCCTTCCGGCGCGCCACAGTCACACGCTGGCGTAGCCCTCTTCCCAAACCGACATAAGTATGTCGGGTAGGGTCCATGACCAGTGAGAAAATGGATCAGTCCCCGTGTTGGCTGAAAGTACTTCATTTCTAAGCGCTCCCTCACGTTCGGCAAGAACTGAAAGGTTCTGCGACCGGTTTCTTCTGTCTCCCAGGACCCCTGCCAGAGTTCTTCCCCCCTTCTTCTAATCCCCCTTTTGTCCTCTACCCTCACACCCATGATTTCTTCTATTTTCCCCTGGTTCCCTTTTTTTGCCCAATACCAGGCTGCTTGCTCCCTAATCTTGATGTCAAGTGGGCAGAGCCCCATTATGACTAATAGGGCCCCTCCTGGAGATGTTCTATAAGCGCCCACAGATCTTAGAACCATGCTTCTCTGAACCCTTCTCACTGCCATGGCGGGCACAACCCTCGTGAGTCTGTGCGCCCAGACCCCGGAGCCGTAACCCACTACTGAAGTTAGGATACTATTGTGATAAAGTTTAATGAGATGTGGAGGTAGGTGAAATCTTTTATGTCCTATGGAAATGAGGTTGTTTAATATTTGCAGAGCTTTTTGGGTTACAGTTTCAATGTGTTTTCCGAAGTTCCATTTCTCATCAATGATGACTCCTAGGTAACGTGTGTCTCGTCTTCGCAGTACCGGTGTGCCGTCAATTCTGACCGTAGGGTTCCTGATTAGTTGTCCTTTAAGTAGTAAGTATGTCGATTTGCTTGGTGATATGGTCATTTTCGTGGTGTGGCACCACTGTAGGAGTCTGTCTAACGCTCTCTCTATTTTAGGTTCTATGTCCTCTCGGCTACGGCCACCGACCATCAGGAGGAGGTCATCAGCGTAGGCTATCACCTCTAGCACATCCTCACTTCGTTGCAGGCTGTCTAGTAATGGCTCCATGTGGATGTCCCAAAAGAGCGGCCCTAGGACCGATCCTTGGGGACATCCTTTCGTGACAGCTTTCCCTACCCTTTCGCTAGGGGATGATAGCCAGACCTCCCGATCCTCACAGTAGCTCCTCAGGCAGCCATATAGCGGCCCTGGACACTCCTTCTCCCGCAAGCAGGAGAAGAGCGAGGGCCACCACAGGCTGTCGAAGGCGCCACTGATGTCCACCATGATGCCCACCACGTATTTGTGCGGGGTTGAGCCACAGACCTCGGCCGCCAGGGCGATTGCATCAGATGCCGACCGCCCCGGCCTGAAACCGAATTGCCTACTGCTCATCCCGCACAATACTCTATGTGCTGCCAGTCTGTCAGCCAGCAGTTTTTCCAAGATTTTTCCAAACAAATCTAACAGGCAGATCGGCCTGTACGACTTTACTTCTGCAGGATCCTTGTCCGGTCCCTTCTTAATGATGACGACGTTCCCAGTTTTCCACCTTCTTGGGAACTGTTGTTGCCTCAGGCACTCATTATAGAGGTGGGTAAGCGGGGCAACCAGCTGGGGTGTCAGGAATTGCACCACCTCCGCCACAATGCCGTCTGGCCCAGGAGCTTTGCCTCTTTTAAGTTGCTTTATGTGGGTCGCCACCTCCTCTTCTGAGAAGGGGTAGACCGCCGTGTCATTATTATATATTTCACGGTCTTGTTCTCGCAATTGCCGTTGTCCCTCTGTCTCCCCATCCGCATTGTCATCAGGCAGCAGGGACCGGAGGAGGACCCCAGCAGTCTCCTGCCAGGACTCCGTCATCCTGTCCCCGTGCCTGACTGTAGATAGCTCCATAGGAGAGCGGATTTTCTCCCTGACTAATTTATAGGGGAGTCCCCATGGATCCAGAGCTAGCTGGCTAAGCACATAGTGTTCCCAGCTTCGCCTTCTGACTTCACGTAGTTCACTCTGGAACCTCTGTTTTGCCTCCCTGTACTGCAATTGCCACCTTTGTCTCTCCTGCCAGACGACACTGCGCTGGTAGTGCCTCCTTAGCCTCCTGACAGATTGGCGTAGATCTTCCAGTTCAGGCGACCACGGTGACGGAGAAGCCGCCATGGCCTTCCTCCTGATCGGTACAGCAGCCCTCACCGCCCTGGTTACTGCAGTTACTAGTTCATCTGCTCTGTTGTCTACATTTATGTCTTGTTGTATGTCATCTTCCGGTAATGGAGGAATGTCGCACTCCCTCGCCAGGCGTTCCCAGTCAGCTTTCCTGTAGTTAAATTGTATTTCCCATCCCATGGCCCAGCGGCACTCTCTCTCCCCTACTGTGAAAGTTATTAAGTTATGGTCGCTAGTGGTGGCGTTTCCTACTACTTTCCAATTTTGAATGATGTTTGTTACATTTGGTGTCACGAGAGTGACATCAATATTTGTACCCTGCCCTCCTCCTGCCGTGTAGGTAGGAGGATTACCAGGCCTGTTGGCCACCACGAGTTGCGACGCCATAATGTATTCTTCCACCTTTTCTCCATTTGCGTCTCTTGTGCCACTGAACCATAGGGGGGACTTGGCATTAATATCAGCTGTTATTACAATTTTCCTTCCCCGCAACGCCGTGGTCACCCTCATCAGGTGGTCTAGGTGTATTTCAATGTCATCTCCATACTGGAAATACATATTAATGATGGTGATGATTCCTGCTGGAGATTGGAGCTCCACGACGTTGCAATGGGGAGTTGTAAACTGAGAGAGTGTAGTTACTCTCACGAGTTTGTTTGTAATTATAATTGCCGCCCTTGGGTCTTCTCCTCTGCTTATTACTTGCCATGTGGCGGCAGCAAATGCGACTTTCCCAGCTTGGGAGTACGGCTCCTGCAGACAGAGCACATCCAATCTCCTCTCCTCCACCTCCCTTCGGAGTTCCTGCATCACAAGTCGACTATTATGAGTGTTTAGTTGTCCTATGTTTATTTTGGTCATTATGGAAAGTAGGTGTGTACTCGGTCATGTGGCCAGGTCTTAGTCCAGTCGAACGCAATTCGTCCGTTCGCCAAAACTGCCTGTTCGTAGATGTCATTTAGGTCGAATTTCTCGCCCCTTCTTTCAAACACCTTTCTTAACAAGTCTCGCAGGGCTCCAAAGTCAGTGGGGAGATTCACTGATTTTAGTTGAATTCTGTCCACAGCCTCCATCACCGAGAAGGTTATCTTTCGTCCCTCTTCGTGTCCTACACGAACCACATGTCTCAGGGCAGTGGTCAGGGTAGCCGGCTGCTCAAGTCTTGCTAGTTGCATGGTGTACTCCAAGTTGGGGTACACTCTTACAGGGTCCACAGGTGGTAGTCTAACTACTGGAGTACCCTGTGTGGGAGAACTTGTACTAGAGCTACTGGTTATCAAGTTTTCCTGTATCGGTTGAATGAGTTTTTTCTGCTCCTTTCTGGAAACTGCCACAGCCACAGGATGCCCTTGCCGTTTCTGGTGTTCTGTCGGCTCTGCTCCCCGGCTTTCGGAGGAGGGAGCTGCAGCTATGGGGGGATCTGTCTGTATTGCCATATTTATCATATAGATCTCAGTCTGTGTGGCTCTATTTTCAGTTTTCTTGGTGCTCGTAAGCGACCTTAAGAACAACTTAAACTTGTTAGCCCTCATAGCATCCCTCCTCCTTTTGCTCGGGGACTTATGTTTCGGCATCCTGTTCAGTATGCCGGGCTCACCCATAATCAATCCTGGAAATCAGTCTTTGTTCAAGCATCCTGTATGTTGGGCAGTTTCGACCTGTGGCTCCGCATGATTTCTTGCCTCGGTTCCTGCATGGTATGCAGATTGCTGCTGCCTTGCAGTCTTTACGGTTGTGACCGTTCTCTCCACATTTTGTGCAGGCCGACTCCCTGGTGCACAGCCTGAGAATGTGGTCCAAGTCGCCACAGTTGTGGCAACGAGGTACCACGACATAGTCCCTAGTGTTGATGGCATGGAAGCCAACATATATTTTGCCCATTGTCGTAATACTTTTCCACATCCGCGCTGTAACCTCAGCGACGTGATGTACCACATCTCGACCCCGTGGACCTGTCTTGAATCTGAGTTTAAAGCAGTCTTTGAACTCTTCTTCACTCAGATGCTCAAAGTTTTGTTTCCTGATTGTGTCGCATAACTCTTCATTGGTCATTACTGTTGGAACGTCGTACAGAATCACGAGAGGGTTCCTTTTCCTTGGAGGCTCACACTTAATTACTGAATTTAATTTGTGGTTGTTCAATATTTTTTCTTTATCCTCTTCGGATGCGACTTCCACTATTACTGAATTCTTGCTGGGTTTGATTCTTTTGATCTTTATTTTCTCTTTTACAGGGTCCACAGTAGTCGTGAATAGCTCCTGGATTCTTTTGACACTTGTGTCTTGGCCCGGCAGGGTCCTCAAGAAAACTGCCGTATCTGGCCTCTTAGTCACTTTATCTATGGTATCTCTAGTCGTTTTGGGCTTCGTGGGAGCTTGCGCTGCCACGGCAGCCCAGGTTTTAACTGGTTGTTTCCTCAATCGATTGTTTTCCTTCTCTAATTCTTCCACCCTTCCTTCCAACTTTGCGTGGGCAATGGCCCATGCAGCCAGTTCATTTTTAATTGTTGAGAGTCCTGCTTGACTTATCTTCCCGTTTTTAATGTTTTGCTCCATGAGCAACGTGATTCGTGCTAATCTCTGGGTCACAGTTTCATTTTCGGCCTGTCCCGACTCATCCTGAGGAGAGGGATCAGGCGGCGCAAAAGAAGCCCGTTGAGGCGCACTCGAGTCACTCGTATCGGTTGTCGCCATGATTATACGAGTGATAAAAGAAAGATGGGAGCCCGTCTCTTGCCCCGGACCGGCTCCTCTGGCATGGGGGGGGACTTCTTGCAGCTCGCCCACCGACCTCGCCCCAAGGTCAAGGGCACTCCCGAGCTGCCGGGTTCAGCGCGCCGTCGCCAGCGCACTGGTCCCCATCGATGGCTCCGTCATCGGCGATTTCACGCGACGCTCCTCGGCAACTGCACCCCGCACTCCGGAGAGGCGGATGCACCTCTCGCCCTTCGCCGCCTACTAGCCCGAGTTTCCACCTTACGGCCAAGGACCCACTCCTACTCAGGTGGCGGGCCGGTCCCCCAGACGTTCGGCGGTCTGGACCCAGTTAACCTGGCCCAGGCGATGTCACCACCTCCTGGGTTTGGCAGAACACGCCCCGGTTACCCAGGGGCGCGGCGAGGCACCCTTGCCGACTCGCGCCGCGATCCCACGCCGACAAACGAAGTCGCCGGCATGCAGAGCTCCTGTTGGTCTGGGCCCTGCGAACAGGAAGGGACAGATGTTCGTCCCTTGACACAGCTCCCCCTGTGCCACGCACCCTTCGCTTTCGCATCGGGTTGGGTCGCAGCTCTCCCTTTTGTCGCAAGGCAAAATGCCAAGCTTAACGTCTGGCACCACGGGAAGGCGGAAAGAGCCACTTGGGAAGGAGAGGTTGTAAGAGACACATCACTTCCCCTGTGAGGAGTGCCGCGGCACGCCCGTCTGGAAGCGATACGCCCCAGTGCGAGCCTCCGTGCCTTACGGCGCGCCGGCTACGGGCGGGCCCGCGCCGAACGCGCCGTCGAGCGACCGACCTCACGCCAGAAGCGTGAGCATCTTTGTCACATGAGAAAGGTAGCATGAAAAAACGGCTGGCAGGGGTAGCGACAAGAAAGCAAGAAATGAAGACAGCCAGAGTTCCCAGGCGGTCGCCGATCCGAATATAAACGTTGTTGCTTATCTTCGGTGGTCGGACGGGAACAGGTTTTTTTTAATGTAGTTAGTTTTTGGAATTTAGCGCTCCTACAAAACAGTAGGCTCTGACGCATTTCAAGAGCACATCTGTCGATTCGCAGTGTTTCGTTATTTTCAACGAGTTCCTAGCACTCTTCCTCCGCGCATTCTTGTACAAACTGAGTTCATTACTGTAATTTCGCATCTTACGTTTAATACAGTAGTTTAAAATGCTTGTGGAAGCATCTTCGTCGCACCTGAGAGTTTGTATGAAAAGAGGGCTGGCAGGTGTAGTGACATAAAATTTAAAAGAAGAGAGGGAGCCAACAGCACCCGGTGTTCCCAGGCGGTCACCCATCCAAGTACTAACCGGGCCCGATGTTGCTTAACTTCGGTGATCGGACGAGAACCGGTGTATTCAACATGGTATGGCCGTTGGCGTCCTTATACTGTAGCCGCACGGCACAAGAAGGCTTCGCCTCTCCTCCCAATACACGCAATCGCCATTTTCGGTGGCACATTTGACGCAAAGCACGTCCTTCCACCTCGAAGGCGACGCGCAGTGCGGCGCGCCGCCACGTGGGTCAGACGCACAACACAGCTGCTCGTTGCACCGCCTGTCATTCGTTTGGTTCGTGCGGCCTCCGACACTCGCGGGAGACGCACCTTGTTATTGTTGTCCGT
Source organism: Schistocerca gregaria (assembly GCF_023897955.1). NCBI lineage: Eukaryota > Metazoa > Arthropoda > Insecta > Orthoptera > Acrididae > Schistocerca > Schistocerca gregaria. Next base: position 105,398 of record NW_026061910.1, on the reverse strand, counting down.
CGCAGGGATTGCGCGCGGCCGGGCGGCGGGTGGACTGCGCGGGGTGTGGCAGTGTCCTGCTGGACCGAGAGAAGCGTTCTCACCTGCCTGACACGCGTCGCGCTTCTAGATATTTGCGTAATTCGCACGGTGCATAATCGGCTGTCACCTTCCGTCCCGACTTGTCCCGACTTTGCTCGACTGCCGCTCGCTGCCGCTCGGGTCGCGGTCCATATGACAGCACAAGCACGAGGAACATCTGCGAGATGGGCGCGGGCCGAACCGGCGTGTCCGAGGCGACGTGTGCGGCCGTTCGGAGCTACCAGAGCAGCTCTGTGCCGCGCCGTGCCGTGGAAAGGTGCGAAAACATGCACACAAGACACAGGCTTTTCGACAAAGTATCCATCTCTTGTAGCGACGAAAGGTAAATTTTTGTTTACAATTTTGCCGTTGTGCACTGCTACAAAACAATATGCCCTGACGTATTTCACAACATTTCTGTCACTTCATACTGTTTTGTTATTTCCAGAGACTCTTTGCAAGTCTTCCTTGGCGCACTCTTTTCAAACTGAGTTCCTTAATATCGTATCTTACGATAGTTTAAAATCAGTATGGAAGCATCTTTGTCACATGAGAAAGGTAGCATGAAAAAACGGCTGGCAGGGGTAGCGACAAGAAAGCAAGAAATGAAGACAGCCAGAGTTCCCAGGCGGTCGCCGATCCGAATATAAACGTTGTTGCTTATCTTCGGTGGTCGGACGGGAACAGGTTTTTTTTAATGTAGTTAGTTTTTGGAATTTAGCGCTCCTACAAAACAGTAGGCTCTGACGCATTTCAAGAGCACATCTGTCGATTCGCAGTGTTTCGTTATTTTCAACGAGTTCCTAGCACTCTTCCTCCGCGCATTCTTGTACAAACTGAGTTCATTACTGTAATTTCGCATCTTACGTTTAATACAGTAGTTTAAAATGCTTGTGGAAGCATCTTCGTCGCACCTGAGAGTTTGTATGAAAAGAGGGCTGGCAGGTGTAGTGACATAAAATTTAAAAGAAGAGAGGGAGCCAACAGCACCTTTTTTTTTTTTTTCTCTTTTTTTTTTTTTTTTTTTTTTGTTTGGAAAGAAAAAAATAAATCTAATCAAACGGTCTCCGCCAATGATCTTCGGATATGACGGCGAGAAGAATCACAAACTGAAAAACATCCACCCACAGAAAGTATAAGGAATCCAACGTACATGCACACGTAAAAGTAAGGAAAAAGTCCTTCTCGACACTGTCTCCTCGGTCATCTTGGGAGAGGAAATGAAAGAAAAAATGTCCTCAGAACAAAGAAAAACAAATAAATAAAGCACAAGTTAACTCCTACTAATAAAACATCCACATAACCCGAGAACAGGATACGTTGTCGATAATGTTCGTTCCATATAACACACATTGGCATTCAAATTTAGTTCCATCATTCGTAGAAAGAAAGTTCCGTTGTAAGCAGCAAAGTCCCGTCGAAGCAACATAAGTCATAGCACCGGCATTACCACTGGAGGATAACGCGATAACAGTCAAAATTGGTAGGCAGTCCTATGTAGATATCAAAAATTTAGCATAGGCATGGTCCAAGGCCACACGCAAAAAATTGGCAAAAGTCTGAGTATAAGCCGCACGAGCAAAGTCCTGACGGTGTTCCGTCCACAAATAGGATAGAAAATCGACGGCATCAGTCACTTTCAGGGTAAAGATACAGTAAACTGTATGTCCAAGAATCCATAACGTCGCATTTCTTTTGGTGGCCGGGTAAGCCGCGCACTGAGGCACTATGGCGTCCATGGTTGTCACGTGCCGCCTGTCCACCCTGTTAATCAGACGAACCATGTCACAGGCAATGTCCCAGACCACACGAAATTTGTCACACACAAAACGATGTTCGATAGTGTCCTCCTCTGCACACAATTCACACTCTCCCGAAGAAATCAAATTAATAGCACAAAGATTGGCATTTGTCGGGATAGTCCGGTTGACCACTTTATACCAAGTAGCATGAACGGCGGCAGGGACGGCGGCGGTAGCAAGGTTCTTCCACACCAGCTTCCAATCATGCTGTGGCAACCGATATTCCCATTTGTTCCTAATCGGCGTCCCTCGAAGAGCTCGAATTATCTCAGTAACACTACATGTACAGACGTCACCAAACACAAGATAACTATTGTAAACATAATAGCGGCGCACGAAATTCAACACATACGGAATGTGACTGATTGAAACAGGGGCTACTACTGATGGTGGGCGGTAATGACGAAACAAGGCAGCTGTCGGACTGTGCGGCCCCTTGTCAATCACCACTGTGGTCCGTTTCACAAGGAGCGCCGCACACTTAGATCGGAAGTCAACCAAACCTAGCCCCCCTTCCTGCAAGCTTAAAGTACACGTCGCCAAGGAGACCTTAAAAATATCGCCCTTCCATAGCAGCCAATAAACTGCTTGTTGGATGGCCCTTTCCAATTCTTTTGGCACTGGGAGAACTTGTGCCAGATACCACGCTTTGGCGAAGATATTCGTGTTAATGAGAGCCACCTTCTCCCGAAGCGCCAGGTTCCGAGAGGCGTAGAGTTTAGCAACAGCTCGGATCTTGTATAATGTGGAACGCCAATTAAGGGCTTCCATACGCTGTGTGTTGTCAGTTAGAATGACACCGAGCACCGTGTGCTGTTGCTTCACACAAAACCAATCGCCGCTGACAGTGCGTAATCGAGGTGTAAGGGGAAGCAAGACAGTCTTACGAGGGTTGACGATAGCCCCCGTCGCCCTCTCAAAACGGTCCAAAACACCACGCAAGCGATCAAGATCCTCTGGGTGATCAATGAAGACCCCCAGGTCATCAGCATACGCCCGACATACCAGCTGAACGTCGCCAAGCCGAATACCCCGGCACTCCCGGGCTATACAACGTAGGAGTGGGTCCAACGCCAAGGCGAAAAGCGCCATAGACAGAGGACACCCCTGTCGGACAGAACGACCAATGGGGATGACGCTACCAGGAATACCGTTGATGACCACCCGAGAAGTGGCATTACGCAAGATATTGTACACCATCTTCGTTAGTTTGGACCCAAAACCCAGGCCGATCATCACTCGCCGCAGATAGGAATGGCTGATCCGATCAAAGGCGTTTTTAAAGTCTACTAGCAAGATCGCAGCCGCTCGGAGCCTGTGACCCTTTACATATCCGATGCAGTCGCGATAAGCCAGGACGGCATCGAAAATGTTCCTGTCGGCCACAGCACAAGTTTGATATTCACTGATGACCTTGGGCAGAACGACCTGCATCCTGTGCGTAACACACCGCGCCATAATCTTATAATCAGCGTTCAAGAGGGTTATAGGGCGAACACTGTCTATACGCGGCGTCGCGGTTGATTTAGGGAGAAGTGCAACACGCCCTTCCGCAAACTCCGCCGGGATGTCAACACCGTTATGGATTTCGTTCATGATCACAGTTAAAACATCGCTCGCTTAGAAGAGGGAAAAATTTTAAATAAAATTCCGCGGGGATTCCGTCCATACCAGGGGATTTGCCCCTAGGACTACTTTTCACCGCCGCAGAGAGATCCTCAGAAGTAAAAGTCGCATTAAGATGGGCCCTGTCTTGTCGCGTTAAAACATGTGGGACCCCCTGCAAAAAATCGCGGAGCGCCCCGGGGTCGGCGTCTACTGGGTGAAAGAGCGCAGCAAAGTGATCATGGACCTCCCGCTCAATATCCACCCAGTCGGAAGTCGTCGTCCCATCCTGTTTGAGCCACTTACGAATAACCAACCTCTCCCGCCGCCTCCGCTCCCTGTTCAGGTGGTAGAGAGAGAGCGGCTCCCCCTCAACGGCACCTACAGGTTGGCTACGCGTGACTGTCCCAAACCCCTTCCGGCGAAGATCGTCTAGAAGTTGAGCTTTAAACTGATTAAAAACCGGAAGCAACTGTGGAGACGTAGTGACCCGCTGAGCTAGATCTTTTAAACAGGACTGGTAAAATCTCGCCGTCGACCGGCGCCAATGCGCCGCATCGCGACTAAAATTGATTAAAAAGCGCCTGATGGCCGGCTTCGCTACCTCCACCCACCACCTGATGGTACTGCCATCGTCGCCCTTGTCACGCAAGAGCTTGCGCCACAAAGCAGTAAATTGGGACGCAAGAGCGTCATCATCTAAAAGACTGCAATTAAGCTTCCAGATATTTGGACGCCGAGGAGGTCGCGCACGCGGTAAGACAAGTTGGCACAAAAATCCACAATGGTCAGAAAAAATAACCGGCAATACTTCCGCCCTTGTGACATGGGCGGCAAGCGGCAACGACACATAAATTCTGTCCAAGCGACTATGACCGGTGGCATAAAAGTGGGTGAAATGTGTTTTATCCGGGTTGAGCACACGCCACGTGTCCCGCAAGCGAAAAGTATCAACCAAAGTGCGCAACTCTTGACACCAATTAGGGCGCGGCTCCTGATCCCTACCATCAATAACGGCGTTAAAATCGCCACCAAGCACTAATTCATTAGTATTGCGATGGAGCAATTGACAGAGATCCTGGCTGTAAAACTGATTCCGCGCTGGTTTATCACCGGCATGGGCATAGACATTAACAAAAGTGACACCATTAATAACACAGGCGATTGCGCGACCATTGGGCAATATTTCAACGTCACTGACATCAAAACCCGGACGGACTAAAATGGCAGTACCAGTCTGTTCATCCGACATGATATTATCAATAACGGTAAAAGCAGAGGAATCAATAAAATACAAAAGAGCCGTACGCGTAACTTCCTGTAATAACGCGACATGACAGTGAGAATCACATAAAAAAGTGTGCAAAGCCGATAACTTATACTGGGCACTCAATTTGTTTACATTAACAGTTAAAATGTTCCACGAACAATGCTCAATATCCATACATAATTAAAAAAAAAAAAAAAAGAGCACAATTGATAAAAACCTTACATGTGGAGAAAAACAGCAATGATCGGCAAAAGACAACCACCACAAAAGGATAAAATACACCAGAGAGACGAGTTGAAATCCCGTCAGCCGGATCCATAGCATCCAATCGGCGCAATGCACTAAAAAAGACGACTATGATAGGCCGTCCCCCATTGAAAACAGAGCACGGCTCCCATAACCCGTCATTTAAAACAGATAGAACATCGACGCCGAATAACGACGGAGGATCTTGCGGCGGTCGGTGAATAAAGGCAAACGGAGCTCACCACGCGAAAACGACCAACAAAAAACCAAACGAGGGCACCGCAGAAGCAGCAATAAAATAGCTAAAAAAAACATAGATCATGCAAATGTGCGCGAGAGGAGGAAACAACACCTGCACACACTAAGTCGCGTCACTGGCCTCCACGTCCGCCGCCCAGTCCTGGGGGGCGGCGGGAGGGGGGGGTGGGGGTGGCGCGGTCCCAGAATCCGTTCCGCTAGAGTCCACCGACATGGGGCCAACGACAGACATCTCGACATCAGGAGAAGAAGCCGGCGCACGTTCAGTAGCAGAAGGACAAATGCGACGTTGGTGTGTGTCTTCCGCCTTACGTTTGGTCGGCAATTGCGGTGTCAACACAGGTGAAACAGTGTCGGTCGGTTGCCCGGAGTCGTCGCCTGCGCCCGGCTGGCTTAAGACAGTCCTTAAGTGCCGAACAGCAACGTCACGTTTTTGATCAGCAACATTGATTTCGGCAGGCAGCTGACGGCGAGGAGAGGCGCGCCGTTGTTGTTGTTGGTCCACGGGCTGACGCCCAGAGCCAGGGGCCTGAGACGAACGCCGCTCGTCGGCAAGGTCCCGTCGTGAAGCACGCTGTTGGGAAGCCTGCCGACCGGGTCGTGTCGGTCGGGAGGCGTCGGGGGAACGCCCAACCGGAGACGGACTGCGATCGGGTCGCGGAAGACCCCTATCAGAGGGAGGCGACCGACCAACACTACGCGAACGTTGCGACTTGAACTACGAGACGAACGTTCGTCCCGTCTCGGTTTCGGTGCTACAAAAAATGCCTGTGATTCCACAGCAGCAGCGGAATTAGGAGAACCGGCAGGCACAGTAACAGGGGCAATCAAAGAACCGGACTGTTCCGGTACTGTCACTGACAGCGAAACAGGTTCCGACACTAAATCACGCGCCGACTGCTGCACGGGTTCGGACACTGTCTCTTGTGAAACATTCGTTACTACCAGATTTTCGATAGTTGTCCCGTCAGCCGGAGCCGGAGACATTGAATCTAACACAGCAGACACAGAAGCAGAGTCACTATCGGTAGTGGACACATCCATAGCCATCGGGGTGGCAGCAAAGTTAGCGTCAGCTACACGGCGCGCGGGCGCGGGGGGGGGCGGTACCCAAACCCGTGGCGGCCACAGAAGCAAAGCTGGCATCATTGAAATTACCTACAGTGGGCAGCTGGGCAGGCCGTTTCCGTTTAGGACAATCCTGTCTATAATGGCCAACGCCACCACAAAAAGAACATGTTTGTGGCTGTCCACTATAAGTAACGAACGCGCGGTGGCCGTTAACCAAAACAAACGAAGGAATGTGCTGTCTAACAACCATTTTCACACTTCTCACTCCGTTTTCTACTTGAAACAAGTACGCGGAGGACCACTTTTCCTTCACTACAGACAAAACAGTGCCATACGGCCGCAAATAACGAGCAATTGTGTCATTTCGAATTTCAAATGGTAGGTTAAACATACGAATTTGCCTAATGCCAAAGCCAGCATGCGACACATTAACATTGCTTACGCGACCGTCAAGGTGACGAAATTTTCGGACACCGTCATTGACAGACACAACATGATCACACATTTCGGAATTTTTCAACTTCAAGAACACAGAGTTAAGAAAAGTATCGAATTGGATACCGAGAACGTCATCGTGCGTTAACAACAGATCTTCTAGAATCCAACGGTGGATTTCAAAGGCCGAGGGCTTGTCTACAGAACGATCGAACTCACATTGAATGTTATTTTGGCGTTCTTCACTGTCATCGTAAATCGTTGCCATAACTTACAGTCTGTGATGAAATATACAGCCGCTAGGCAGAGAAGAGCAGACGACACGCGAGGCGCCGCCGGCCAAGTCGCACGCGGAAGTACTGCTCGCTCGGCACCGAGGTGTTGCCAGGCGGGCAGACAGCCAAGTACTAACCGGGCCCGATGTTGCTTAACTTCGGTGATCGGACGAGAACCGGTGTATTCAACATGGTATGGCCGTTGGCGTCCTTATACTGTAGCCGCACGGCACAAGAAGGCTTCGCCTCTCCTCCCAATACACGCAATCGCCATTTTCGGTGGCACATTTGACGCAAAGCACGTCCTTCCACCTCGAAGGCGACGCGCAGTGCGGCGCGCCGCCACGTGGGTCAGACGCACAACACAGCTGCTCGTTGCACCGCCTGTCATTCGTTTGGTTCGTGCGGCCTCCGACACTCGCGGGAGACGCACCTTGTTATTGTTGTCCGTCGCAGGGATTGCGCGCGGCCGGGCGGCGGGTGGACTGCGCGGGGTGTGGCAGTGTCCTGCTGGACCGAGAGAAGCGTTCTCACCTGCCTGACACGCGTCGCGCTTCTAGATATTTGCGTAATTCGCACGGTGCATAATCGGCTGTCACCTTCCGTCCCGACTTGTCCCGACTTTGCTCGACTGCCGCTCGCTGCCGCTCGGGTCGCGGTCCATATGACAGCACAAGCACGAGGAACATCTGCGAGATGGGCGCGGGCCGAACCGGCGTGTCCGAGGCGACGTGTGCGGCCGTTCGGAGCTACCAGAGCAGCTCTGTGCCGCGCCGTGCCGTGGAAAGGTGCGAAAACATGCACACAAGACACAGGCTTTTCGACAAAGTATCCATCTCTTGTAGCGACGAAAGGTAAATTTTTGTTTACAAATTTGCCGTTGTGCACTGCTACAAAACAATATGCCCTGACGTATTTCACAACATTTCTGTCACTTCATACTGTTTTGTTATTTCCAGAGACTCTTTGCAAGTCTTCCTTGGCGCACTCTTTTCAAACTGAGTTCCTTAATATCGTATCTTACGATAGTTTAAAATCAGTATGGAAGCATCTTTGTCACATGAGAAAGGTAGCATGAAAAAACGGCTGGCAGGGGTAGCGACAAGAAAGCAAGAAATGAAGACAGCCAGAGTTCCCAGGCGGTCGCCGATCCGAATATAAACGTTGTTGCTTATCTTCGGTGGTCGGACGGGAACAGGTTTTTTTTTAATGTAGTTAGTTTTTGGAATTTAGCGCTCCTACAAAACAGTAGGCTCTGACGCATTTCAAGAGCACATCTGTCGATTCGCAGTGTTTCGTTATTTTCAACGAGTTCCTAGCACTCTTCCTCCGCGCATTCTTGTACAAACTGAGTTCATTACTGTAATTTCGCATCTTACGTTTAATACAGTAGTTTAAAATGCTTGTGGAAGCATCTTCGTCGCACCTGAGAGTTTGTATGAAAAGAGGGCTGGCAGGTGTAGTGACATAAAATTTAAAAGAAGAGAGGGAGCCAACAGCACCCGGTGTTCCCAGGCGGTCACCCATCCAAGTACTAACCGGGCCCGATGTTGCTTAACTTCGGTGATCGGACGAGAACCGGTGTATTCAACATGGTATGGCCGTTGGCGTCCTTATACTGTAGCCGCACTGCACAAGAAGGCTTCGCCTCTCCTCCCAATACACGCAATCGCCATTTTCGGTGGCACATTTGACGCAAAGCACGTCCTTCCACCTCGAAGGCGACGCGCAGTGCGGCGCGGGGTGTGGCAGTGTCCTGCTGGACCGAGAGAAGCGTTCTCACCTGCCTGACACGCGTCGCGCTTCTAGATATTTGCGTAATTCGCACGGTGCATAATCGGCTGTCACCTTCCGTCCCGACTTGTCCCGACTTTGCTCGACTGCCGCTCGCTGCCGCTCGGGTCGCGGTCCATATGACAGCACAAGCACGAGGAACATCTGCGAGATGGGCGCGGGCCGAACCGGCGTGTCCGAGGCGACGTGTGCGGCCGTTCGGAGCTACCAGAGCAGCTCTGTGCCGCGCCGTGCCGTGGAAAGGTGCGAAAACATGCACACAAGACACAGGCTTTTCGACAAAGTATCCATCTCTTGTAGCGACGAAAGGTAAATTTTTGTTTACAAATTTGCCGTTGTGCACTGCTACAAAACAATATGCCCTGACGTATTTCACAACATTTCTGTCACTTCATACTGTTTTGTTATTTCCAGAGACTCTTTGCAAGTCTTCCTTGGCGCACTCTTTTCAAACTGAGTTCCTTAATATCGTATCTTACGATAGTTTAAAATCAGTATGGAAGCATCTTTGTCACATGAGAAAGGTAGCATGAAAAAACGGCTGGCAGGGGTAGCGACAAGAAAGCAAGAAATGAAGACAGCCAGAGTTCCCAGGCGGTCGCCGATCCGAATATAAACGTTGTTGCTTATCTTCGGTGGTCGGACGGGAACAGGTTTTTTTTAATGTAGTTAGTTTTTGGAATTTAGCGCTCCTACAAAACAGTAGGCTCTGACGCATTTCAAGAGCACATCTGTCGATTCGCAGTGTTTCGTTATTTTCAACGAGTTCCTAGCACTCTTCCTCCGCGCATTCTTGTACAAACTGAGTTCATTACTGTAATTTCGCATCTTACGTTTAATACAGTAGTTTAAAATGCTTGTGGAAGCATCTTCGTCGCACCTGAGAGTTTGTATGAAAAGAGGGCTGGCAGGTGTAGTGACATAAAATTTAAAAGAAGAGAGGGAGCCAACAGCACCCGGTGTTCCCAGGCGGTCACCCATCCAAGTACTAACCGGGCCCGATGTTGCTTAACTTCGGTGATCGGACGAGAACCGGTGTATTCAACATGGTATGGCCATTGGCGTCCTTATACTGTAGCCGCACGGCACAAGAAGGCTTCGCCTCTCCTCCCAATACACGCAATCGCCATTTTCGGTGGCACATTTGACGCAAAGCACGTCCTTCCACCTCGAAGGCGACGCGCAGTGCGGCGCGCCGCCACGTGGGTCAGACGCACAACACAGCTGCTCGTTGCACCGCCTGTCATTCGTTTGGTTCGTGCGGCCTCCGACACTCGCGGGAGACGCACCTTGTTATTGTTGTCCGTCGCAGGGATTGCGCGCGGCCGGGCGGCGGGTGGACTGCGCGGGGTGTGGCAGTGTCCTGCTGGACCGAGAGAAGCGTTCTCACCTGCCTGACACGCGTCGCGCTTCTAGATATTTGCGTAATTCGCACGGTGCATAATCGGCTGTCACCTTCCGTCCCGACTTGTCCCGACTTTGCTCGACTGCCGCTCGCTGCCGCTCGGGTCGCGGTCCATGTGACAGCACAAGCACGAGGAACATCTGCGAGATGGGCGCGGGCCGAACCGGCGTGTCCGAGGCGACGTGTGCGGCCGTTCGGAGCTACCAGAGCAGCTCTGTGCCGCGCCGTGCCGTGGAAAGGTGCGAAAACATGCACACAAGACACAGGCTTTTCGACAAAGTATCCATCTCTTGTAGCGACGAAAGGTAAATTTTTGTTTACAAATTTGCCGTTGTGCACTGCTACAAAACAATATGCCCTGACGTATTTCACAACATTTCTGTCACTTCATACTGTTTTGTTATTTCCAGAGACTCTTTGCAAGTCTTCCTTGGCGCACTCTTTTCAAACTGAGTTCCTTAATATCGTATCTTACGATAGTTTAAAATCAGTATGGAAGCATCTTTGTCACATGAGAAAGGTAGCATGAAAAAACGGCTGGCAGGGGTAGCGACAAGAAAGCAAGAAATGAAGACAGCCAGAGTTCCCAGGCGGTCGCCGATCCGAATATAAACGTTGTTGCTTATCTTCGGTGGTCGGACGGGAACAGGTTTTTTTTAATGTAGTTAGTTTTTGGAATTTAGCGCTCCTACAAAACAGTAGGCTCTGACGCATTTCAAGAGCACATCTGTCGATTCGCAGTGTTTCGTTATTTTCAACGAGTTCCTAGCACTCTTCCTCCGCGCATTCTTGTACAAACTGAGTTCATTACTGTAATTTCGCATCTTACGTTTAATACAGTAGTTTAAAATGCTTGTGGAAGCATCTTCGTCGCACCTGAGAGTTTGTATGAAAAGAGGGCTGGCAGGTGTAGTGACATAAAATTTAAAAGAAGAGAGGGAGCCAACAGCACCCGGTGTTCCCAGGCGGTCACCCATCCAAGTACTAACCGGGCCCGATGTTGCTTAACTTCGGTGATCGGACGAGAACCGGTGTATTCAACATTGTATGGCCGTTGGCGTCCTTATACTGTAGCCGCACGGCACAAGAAGGCTTCGCCTCTCCTCCCAATACACGCAATCGCCATTTTCGGTGGCACATTTGACGCAAAGCACGTCCTTCCACCTCGAAGGCGACGCGCAGTGCGGCGCGCCGCCACGTGGGTCAGACGCACAACACAGCTGCTCGTTGCACCGCCTGTCATTCGTTTGGTTCGTGCGGCCTCCGACACTCGCGGGAGACGCACCTTGTTATTGTTGTCCGTCGCAGGGATTGCGCGCGGCCGGGCGGCGGGTGGACTGCGCGGGGTGTGGCAGTGTCCTGCTGGACCGAGAGAAGCGTTCTCACCTGCCTGACACGCGTCGCGCTTCTAGATATTTGCGTAATTCGCACGGTGCATAATCGGCTGTCACCTTCCGTCCCGACTTGTCCCGACTTTGCTCGACTGCCGCTCGCTGCCGCTCGGGTCGCGGTCCATGTGACAGCACAATCACGAGGAACATCTGCGAGATGGGCGCGGGCCGAACCGGCGTGTCCGAGGCGACGTGTGCGGCCGTTCGGAGCTACCAGAGCAGCTCTGTGCCGCGCCGTGCCGTGGAAAGGTGCGAAAACATGCACACAAGACACAGGCTTTTCGACAAAGTATCCATCTCTTGTAGCGACGAAAGGTAAATTTTTGTTTACAAATTTGCCGTTGTGCACTGCTACAAAACAATATGCCCTGACGTATTTCACAACATTTCTGTCACTTCATACTGTTTTGTTATTTCCAGAGACTCTTTGCAAGTCTTCCTTGGCGCACTCTTTTCAAACTGAGTTCCTTAATATCGTATCTTACGATAGTTTAAAATCAGTATGGAAGCATCTTTGTCACATGAGAAAGGTAGCATGAAAAAACGGCTGGCAGGGGTAGCGACAAGAAAGCAAGAAATGAAGACAGCCAGAGTTCCCAGGCGGTCGCCGATCCGAATATAAACGTTGTTGCTTATCTTCGGTGGTCGGACGGGAACAGGTTTTTTTTTAATGTAGTTAGTTTTTGGAATTTAGCGCTCCTACAAAACAGTAGGCTCTGACGCATTTCAAGAGCACATCTGTCGATTCGCAGTGTTTCGTTATTTTCAACGAGTTCCTAGCACTCTTCCTCCGCGCATTCTTGTACAAACTGAGTTCATTACTGTAATTTCGCATCTTACGTTTAATACAGTAGTTTAAAATGCTTGTGGAAGCATCTTCGTCGCACCTGAGAGTTTGTATGAAAAGAGGGCTGGCAGGTGTAGTGACATAAAATTTAAAAGAAGAGAGGGAGCCAACAGCACCCGGTGTTCCCAGGCGGTCACCCATCCAAGTACTAACCGGGCCCGATGTTGCTTAACTTCGGTGATCGGACGAGAACCGGTGTATTCAACATGGTATGGCCGTTGGCGTCCTTATACTGTAGCCGCACGGCACAAGAAGGCTTCGCCTCTCCTCCCAATACACGCAATCGCCATTTTCGGTGGCACATTTGACGCAAAGCACGTCCTTCCACCTCGAAGGCGACGCGCAGTGCGGCGCGCCGCCACGTGGGTCAGACGCACAACACAGCTGCTCGTTGCACCGCCTGTCATTCGTTTGGTTCGTGCGGCCTCCGACACTCGCGGGAGACGCACCTTGTTATTGTTGTCCGTCGCAGGGATTGCGCGCGGCCGGGCGGCGGGTGGACTGCGCGGGGTGTGGCAGTGTCCTGCTGGACCGAGAGAAGCGTTCTCACCTGCCTGACACGCGTCGCGCTTCTAGATATTTGCGTAATTCGCACGGTGCATAATCGGCTGTCACCTTCCGTCCCGACTTGTCCCGAGTTTGCTCGACTGCCGCTCGCTGCCGCTCGGGTCGCGGTCCATATGACAGCACAAGCACGAGGAACATCTGCGAGATGGGCGCGGGCCGAACCGGCGTGTCCGAGGCGACGTGTGCGGCCGTTCGGAGCTACCAGAGCAGCTCTGTGCCGCGCCGTGCCGTGGAAAGGTGCGAAAACATGCACACAAGACACAGGCTTTTCGACAAAGTATCCATCTCTTGTAGCGACGAAAGGTAAATTTTTGTTTACAAATTTGCCGTTGTGCACTGCTACAAAACAATATGCCCTGACGTATTTCACAACATTTCTGTCACTTCATACTGTTTTGTTATTTCCAGAGACTCTTTGCAAGTCTTCCTTGGCGCACTCTTTTCAAACTGAGTTCCTTAATATCGTATCTTACGATAGTTTAAAATCAGTATGGAAGCATCTTTGTCACATGAGAAAGGTAGCATGAAAAAACGGCTGGCAGGGGTAGCGACAAGAAAGCAAGAAATGAAGACAGCCAGAGTTCCCAGGCGGTCGCCGATCCGAATATAAACGTTGTTGCTTATCTTCGGTGGTCGGACGGGAACAGGTTTTTTTTAATGTAGTTAGTTTTTGGAATTTAGCGCTCCTACAAAACAGTAGGCTCTGACGCATTTCAAGAGCACATCTGTCGATTCGCAGTGTTTCGTTATTTTCAACGAGTTCCTAGCACTCTTCCTCCGCGCATTATTGTACAAACTGAGTTTATTACTGTAATTTCGCATCTTACGTTTAATACAGTAGTTTAAAATGCTTGTGGAAGCATCTTCGTCGCACCTGAGAGTTTGTATGAAAAGAGGGCTGGCAGGTGTAGTGACATAAAATTTAAAAGAAGAGAGGGAGCCAACAGCACCCGGTGTTCCCAGGCGGTCACCCATCCAAGTACTAACCGGGCCCGATGTTGCTTAACTTCGGTGATCGGACGAGAACCGGTGTATTCAACATGGTATGGCCGTTGGCGTCCTTATACTGTAGCCGCACGGCACAAGAAGGCTTCGCCTCTCCTCCCAATACACGCAATCGCCATTTTCGGTGGCACATTTGACGCAAAGCACGTCCTTCCACCTCGAAGGCGACGCGCAGTGCGGCGCGGGGTGTGGCAGTGTCCTGCTGGACCGAGAGAAGCGTTCTCACCTGCCTGACACGCGTCGCGCTTCTAGATATTTGCGTAATTCGCACGGTGCATAATCGGCTGTCACCTTCCGTCCCGACTTGTCCCGACTTTGCTCGACTGCCGCTCGCTGCCGCTCGGGTCGCGGTCCATATGACAGCACAAGCACGAGGAACATCTGCGAGATGGGCGCGGGCCGAACCGGCGTGTCCGAGGCGACGTGTGCGGCCGTTCGGAGCTACCAGAGCAGCTCTGTGCCGCGCCGTGCCGTGGAAAGGTGCGAAAACATGCACACAAGACACAGGCTTTTCGACAAAGTATCCATCTCTTGTAGCGACGAAAGGTAAATTTTTGTTTACAAATTTGCCGTTGTGCACTGCTACAAAACAATATGCCCTGACGTATTTCACAACATTTCTGTCACTTCATACTGTTTTGTTATTTCCAGAGACTCTTTGCAAGTCTTCCTTGGCGCACTCTTTTCAAACTGAGTTCCTTAATATCGTATCTTACGATAGTTTAAAATCAGTATGGAAGCATCTTTGTCACATGAGAAAGGTAGCATGAAAAAACGGCTGGCAGGGGTAGCGACAAGAAAGCAAGAAATGAAGATAGCCAGAGTTCCCAGGCGGTCGCCGATCCGAATATAAACGTTGTTGCTTATCTTCGGTGGTCGGACGGGAACAGGTTTTTTTTAATGTAGTTAGTTTTTGGAATTTAGCGCTCCTACAAAACAGTAGGCTCTGACGCATTTCAAGAGCACATCTGTCGATTCGCAGTGTTTCGTTATTTTCAACGAGTTCCTAGCACTCTTCCTCCGCGCATTCTTGTACAAACTGAGTTCATTACTGTAATTTCGCATCTTACGTTTAATACAGTAGTTTAAAATGCTTGTGGAAGCATCTTCGTCGCACCTGAGAGTTTGTATGAAAAGAGGGCTGGCAGGTGTAGTGACATAAAATTTAAAAGAAGAGAGGGAGCCAACAGCACCCGGTGTTCCCAGGCGGTCACCCATCCAAGTACTAACCGGGCCCGATGTTGCTTAACTTCGGTGATCGGACGAGAACCGGTGTATTCAACATGGTATGGCCGTTGGCGTCCTTATACTGTAGCCGCACGGCACAAGAAGGCTTCGCCTCTCCTCCCAATACACGCAATCGCCATTTTCGGTGGCACATTTGACGCAAAGCACGTCCTTCCACCTCGAAGGCGACGCGCAGTGCGGCGCGCCGCCACGTGGGTCAGACGCACAACACAGCTGCTCGTTGCACCGCCTGTCATTCGTTTGGTTCGTGCGGCCTCCGACACTCGCGGGAGACGCACCTTGTTATTGTTGTCCGTCGCAGGGATTGCGCGCGGCCGGGCGGCGGGTGGACTGCGCGGGGTGTGGCAGTGTCCTGCTGGACCGAGAGAAGCGTTCTCACCTGCCTGACACGCGTCGCGCTTCTAGATATTTGCGTAATTCGCACGGTGCATAATCGGCTGTCACCTTCCGTCCCGACTTGTCCCGACTTTGCTCGACTGCCGCTCGCTGCCGCTCGGGTCGCGGTCCATATGACAGCACAAGCACGAGGAACATCTGCGAGATGGGCGCGGGCCGAACCGGCGTGTCCGAGGCGACGTGTGCGGCCGTTCGGAGCTACCAGAGCAGCTCTGTGCCGCGCCGTGCCGTGGAAAGGTGCGAAAACATGCACACAAGACACAGGCTTTTCGACAAAGTATCCATCTCTTGTAGCGACGAAAGGTAAATTTTTGTTTACAAATTTGCCGTTGTGCACTGCTACAAAACAATATGCCCTGACGTATTTCACAACATTTCTGTCACTTCATACTGTTTTGTTATTTCCAGAGACTCTTTGCAAGTCTTCCTTGGCGCACTCTTTTCAAACTGAGTTCCTTAATATCGTATCTTACGATAGTTTAAAATCAGTATGGAAGCATCTTTGTCACATGAGAAAGGTAGCATGAAAAAACGGCTGGCAGGGGTAGCGACAAGAAAGCAAGAAATGAAGATAGCCAGAGTTCCCAGGCGGTCGCCGATCCGAATATAAACGTTGTTGCTTATCTTCGGTGGTCGGACGGGAACAGGTTTTTTTTAATGTAGTTAGTTTTTGGAATTTAGCGCTCCTACAAAACAGTAGGCTCTGACGCATTTCAAGAGCACATCTGTCGATTCGCAGTGTTTCGTTATTTTCAACGAGTTCCTAGCACTCTTCCTCCGCGCATTCTTGTACAAACTGAGTTCATTACTGTAATTTCGCATCTTACGTTTAATACAGTAGTTTAAAATGCTTGTGGAAGCATCTTCGTCGCACCTGAGAGTTTGTATGAAAAGAGGGCTGGCAGGTGTAGTGACATAAAATTTAAAAGAAGAGAGGGAGCCAACAGCACCCGGTGTTCCCAGGCGGTCACCCATCCAAGTACTAACCGGGCCCGATGTTGCTTAACTTCGGTGATCGGACGAGAACCGGTGTATTCAACATGGTATGGCCGTTGGCGTCCTTATACTGTAGCCGCACGGCACAAGAAGGCTTCGCCTCTCCTCCCAATACACGCAATCGCCATTTTCGGTGGCACATTTGACGCAAAGCACGTCCTTCCACCTCGAAGGCGACGCGCAGTGCGGCGCGCCGCCACGTGGGTCAGACGCACAACACAGCTGCTCGTTGCACCGCCTGTCATTCGTTTGGTTCGTGCGGCCTCCGACACTCGCGGGAGACGCACCTTGTTATTGTTGTCCGTCGCAGGGATTGCGCGCGGCCGGGCGGCGGGTGGACTGCGCGGGGTGTGGCAGTGTCCTGCTGGACCGAGAGAAGCGTTCTCACCTGCCTGACACGCGTCGCGCTTCTAGATATTTGCGTAATTCGCACGGTGCATAATCGGCTGTCACCTTCCGTCCCGACTTGTCCCGACTTTGCTCGACTGCCGCTCGCTGCCGCTCGGGTCGCGGTCCATATGACAGCACAAGCACGAGGAACATCTGCGAGATGGGCGCGGGCCGAACCGGCGTGTCCGAGGCGACGTGTGCGGCCGTTCGGAGCTACCAGAGCAGCTCTGTGCCGCGCCGTGCCGTGGAAAGGTGCGAAAACATGCACACAAGACACAGGCTTTTCGACAAAGTATCCATCTCTTGTAGCGACGAAAGGTAAATTTTTGTTTACAAATTTGCCGTTGTGCACTGCTACAAAACAATATGCCCTGACGTATTTCACAACATTTCTGTCACTTCATACTGTTTTGTTATTTCCAGAGACTCTTTGCAAGTCTTCCTTGGCGCACTCTTTTCAAACTGAGTTCCTTAATATCGTATCTTACGATAGTTTAAAATCAGTATGGAAGCATCTTTGTCACATGAGAAAGGTAGCATGAAAAAACGGCTGGCAGGGGTAGCGACAAGAAAGCAAGAAATGAAGATAGCCAGAGTTCCCAGGCGGTCGCCGATCCGAATATAAACGTTGTTGCTTATCTTCGGTGGTCGGACGGGAACAGGTTTTTTTTAATGTAGTTAGTTTTTGGAATTTAGCGCTCCTACAAAACAGTAGGCTCTGACGCATTTCAAGAGCACATCTGTCGATTCGCAGTGTTTCGTTATTTTCAACGAGTTCCTAGCACTCTTCCTCCGCGCATTCTTGTACAAACTGAGTTCATTACTGTAATTTCGCATCTTACGTTTAATACAGTAGTTTAAAATGCTTGTGGAAGCATCTTCGTCGCACCTGAGAGTTTGTATGAAAAGAGGGCTGGCAGGTGTAGTGACATAAAATTTAAAAGAAGAGAGGGAGCCAACAGCACCCGGTGTTCCCAGGCGGTCACCCATCCAAGTACTAACCGGGCCCGATGTTGCTTAACTTCGGTGATCGGACGAGAACCGGTGTATTCAACATGGTATGGCCGTTGGCGTCCTTATACTGTAGCCGCACGGCACAAGAAGGCTTCGCCTCTCCTCCCAATACACGCAATCGCCATTTTCGGTGGCACATTTGACGCAAAGCACGTCCTTCCACCTCGAAGGCGACGCGCAGTGCGGCGCGCCGCCACGTGGGTCAGACGCACAACACAGCTGCTCGTTGCACCGCCTGTCATTCGTTTGGTTCGTGCGGCCTCCGACACTCGCGGGAGACGCACCTTGTTATTGTTGTCCGTCGCAGGGATTGCGCGCGGCCGGGCGGCGGGTGGACTGCGCGGGGTGTGGCAGTGTCCTGCTGGACCGAGAGAAGCGTTCTCACCTGCCTGACACGCGTCGCGCTTCTAGATATTTGCGTAATTCGCACGGTGCATAATCGGCTGTCACCTTCCGTCCCGACTTGTCCCGACTTTGCTCGACTGCCGCTCGCTGCCGCTCGGGTCGCGGTCCATATGACAGCACAAGCACGAGGAACATCTGCGAGATGGGCGCGGGCCGAACCGGCGTGTCCGAGGCGACGTGTGCGGCCGTTCGGAGCTACCAGAGCAGCTCTGTGCCGCGCCGTGCCGTGGAAAGGTGCGAAAACATGCACACAAGACACAGGCTTTTCGACAAAGTATCCATCTCTTGTAGCGACGAAAGGTAAATTTTTGTTTACAAATTTGCCGTTGTGCACTGCTACAAAACAATATGCCCTGACGTATTTCACAACATTTCTGTCACTTCATACTGTTTTGTTATTTCCAGAGACTCTTTGCAAGTCTTCCTTGGCGCACTCTTTTCAAACTGAGTTCCTTAATATCGTATCTTACGATAGTTTAAAATCAGTATGGAAGCATCTTTGTCACATGAGAAAGGTAGCATGAAAAAACGGCTGGCAGGGGTAGCGACAAGAAAGCAAGAAATGAAGATAGCCAGAGTTCCCAGGCGGTCGCCGATCCGAATATAAACGTTGTTGCTTATCTTCGGTGGTCGGACGGGAACAGGTTTTTTTTAATGTAGTTAGTTTTTGGAATTTAGCGCTCCTACAAAACAGTAGGCTCTGACGCATTTCAAGAGCACATCTGTCGATTCGCAGTGTTTCGTTATTTTCAACGAGTTCCTAGCACTCTTCCTCCGCGCATTCTTGTACAAACTGAGTTCATTACTGTAATTTCGCATCTTACGTTTAATACAGTAGTTTAAAATGCTTGTGGAAGCATCTTCGTCGCACCTGAGAGTTTGTATGAAAAGAGGGCTGGCAGGTGTAGTGACATAAAATTTAAAAGAAGAGAGGGAGCCAACAGCACCCGGTGTTCCCAGGCGGTCACCCATCCAAGTACTAACCGGGCCCGATGTTGCTTAACTTCGGTGATCGGACGAGAACCGGTGTATTCAACATGGTATGGCCGTTGGCGTCCTTATACTGTAGCCGCACGGCACAAGAAGGCTTCGCCTCTCCTCCCAATACACGCAATCGCCATTTTCGGTGGCACATTTGACGCAAAGCACGTCCTTCCACCTCGAAGGCGACGCGCAGTGCGGCGCGCCGCCACGTGGGTCAGACGCACAACACAGCTGCTCGTTGCACCGCCTGTCATTCGTTTGGTTCGTGCGGCCTCCGACACTCGCGGGAGACGCACCTTGTTATTGTTGTCCGTCGCAGGGATTGCGCGCGGCCGGGCGGCGGGTGGACTGCGCGGGGTGTGGCAGTGTCCTGCTGGACCGAGAGAAGCGTTCTCACCTGCCTGACACGCGTCGCGCTTCTAGATATTTGCGTAATTCGCACGGTGCATAATCGGCTGTCACCTTCCGTCCCGACTTGTCCCGACTTTGCTCGACTGCCGCTCGCTGCCGCTCGGGTCGCGGTCCATATGACAGCACAAGCACGAGGAACATCTGCGAGATGGGCGCGGGCCGAACCGGCGTGTCCGAGGCGACGTGTGCGGCCGTTCGGAGCTACCAGAGCAGCTCTGTGCCGCGCCGTGCCGTGGAAAGGTGCGAAAACATGCACACAAGACACAGGCTTTTCGACAAAGTATCCATCTCTTGTAGCGACGAAAGGTAAATTTTTGTTTACAAATTTGCCGTTGTGCACTGCTACAAAACAATATGCCCTGACGTATTTCACAACATTTCTGTCACTTCATACTGTTTTGTTATTTCCAGAGACTCTTTGCAAGTCTTCCTTGGCGCACTCTTTTCAAACTGAGTTCCTTAATATCGTATCTTACGATAGTT
Source organism: Schistocerca gregaria (assembly GCF_023897955.1). Taxonomy (NCBI): domain Eukaryota; kingdom Metazoa; phylum Arthropoda; class Insecta; order Orthoptera; family Acrididae; genus Schistocerca; species Schistocerca gregaria. The sequence goes on along the minus strand of NW_026061910.1, from coordinate 85,040 downwards.
TAAAATCAGTATGGAAGCATCTTTGTCACATGAGAAAGGTAGCATGAAAAAACGGCTGGCAGGGGTAGCGACAAGAAAGCAAGAAATGAAGACAGCCAGAGTTCCCAGGCGGTCGCCGATCCGAATATAAACGTTGTTGCTTATCTTCGGTGGTCGGACGGGAACAGGTTTTTTTTAATGTAGTTAGTTTTTGGAATTTAGCGCTCCTACAAAACAGTAGGCTCTGACGCATTTCAAGAGCACATCTGTCGATTCGCAGTGTTTCGTTATTTTCAACGAGTTCCTAGCACTCTTCCTCCGCGCATTCTTGTACAAACTGAGTTCATTACTGTAATTTCGCATCTTACGTTTAATACAGTAGTTTAAAATGCTTGTGGAAGCATCTTCGTCGCACCTGAGAGTTTGTATGAAAAGAGGGCTGGCAGGTGTAGTGACATAAAATTTAAAAGAAGAGAGGGAGCCAACAGCACCTGGTGTTCCCAGGCGGTCACCCATCCAAGTACTAACCGGGCCCGATGTTGCTTAACTTCGGTGATCGGACGAGAACCGGTGTATTCAACATGGTATGGCCGTTGGCGTCCTTATACTGTAGCCGCACGGCACAAGAAGGCTTCGCCTCTCCTCCCAATACACGCAATCGCCATTTTCGGTGGCACATTTGACGCAAAGCACGTCCTTCCACCTCGAAGGCGACGCGCAGTGCGGCGCGCCGCCACGTGGGTAAGACGCACAACACAGCTGCTCGTTGCACCGCCTGTCATTCGTTTGGTTCGTGCGGCCTCCGACACTCGCGGGAGACGCACCTTGTTATTGTTGTCCGTCGCAGGGATTGCGCGCGGCCGGGCGGCGGGTGGACTGCGCGGGGTGTGGCAGTGTCCTGCTGGACCGAGAGAAGCGTTCTCACCTGCCTGACACGCGTCGCGCTTCTAGATATTTGCGTAATTCGCACGGTGCATAATCGGCTGTCACCTTCCGTCCCGACTTGTCCCGACTTGTCCCGACACTTGTCCCGACTTGTCCCGACTTGTCCCGACTTGTCACGACTTGTCCCGACTTTGCTCGACTGCCGCTCGCTGCCGCTCGGGTCGCGGTCCATATGACAGCACAAGCACGAGGAACATCTGCGAGATGGGCGCGGGCCGAACCGGCGTGTCCGAGGCGACGTGTGCGGCCGTTCGGAGCTACCAGAGCAGCTCTGTGCCGCGCCGTGCCGTGGAAAGGTGCGAAAACATGCACACAAGACACAGGCTTTTCGACAAAGTATCCATCTCTTGTAGCGACGAAAGGTAAATTTTTGTTTACAAATTTGCCGTTGTGCACTGCTACAAAACAATATGCCCTGACGTATTTCACAACATTTCTGTCACTTCATACTGTTTTGTTATTTCCAGAGACTCTTTGCAAGTCTTCCTTGGCGCACTCTTTTCAAACTGAGTTCCTTAATATCGTATCTTACGATAGTTTAAAATCAGTATGGAAGCATCTTTGTCACATGAGAAAGGTAGCATGAAAAAACGGCTGGCAGGGGTAGCGACAAGAAAGCAAGAAATGAAGACAGCCAGAGTTCCCAGGCGGTCGCCGATCCGAATATAAACGTTGTTGCTTATCTTCGGTGGTCGGACGGGAACAGGTTTTTTTTAATGTAGTTAGTTTTTGGAATTTAGCGCTCCTACAAAACAGTAGGCTCTGACGCATTTCAAGAGCACATCTGTCGATTCGCAGTGTTTCGTTATTTTCAACGAGTTCCTAGCACTCTTCCTCCGCGCATTCTTGTACAAACTGAGTTCATTACTGTAATTTCGCATCTTACGTTTAATACAGTAGTTTAAAATGCTTGTGGAAGCATCTTCGTCGCACCTGAGAGTTTGTATGAAAAGAGGGCTGGCAGGTGTAGTGACATAAAATTTAAAAGAAGAGAGGGAGCCAACAGCACCCGGTGTTCCAAGGCGGTCACCCATCCAAGTACTAACCGGGCCCGATGTTGCTTAACTTCGGTGATCGGACGAGAACCGGTGTATTCAACATGGTATGGCCGTTGGCGTCCTTATACTGTAGCCGCACGGCACAAGAAGGCTTCGCCTCTCCTCCCAATACACGCAATCGCCATTTTCGGTGGCACATTTGACGCAAAGCACGTCCTTCCACCTCGAAGGCGACGCGCAGTGCGGCGCGCCGCCACGTGGGTCAGACGCACAACACAGCTGCTCGTTGCACCGCCTGTCATTCGTTTGGTTCGTGCGGCCTCCGACACTCGCGGGAGACGCACCTTGTTATTGTTGTCCGTCGCAGGGATTGCGCGCGGCCGGGCGGCGGGTGGACTGCGCGGGGTGTGGCAGTGTCCTGCTGGACCGAGAGAAGCGTTCTCACCTGCCTGACACGCGTCGCGCTTCTAGATATTTGCGTAATTCGCACGGTGCATAATCGGCTGTCACCTTCCGTCCCGACTTGTCCCGACTTTGCTCGACTGCCGCTCGCTGCCGCTCGGGTCGCGGTCCATATGACAGCACAAGCACGAGGAACATCTGCGAGATGGGCGCGGGCCGAACCGGCGTGTCCGAGGCGACGTGTGCGGCCGTTCGGAGCTACCAGAGCAGCTCTGTGCCGCGCCGTGCCGTGGAAAGGTGCGAAAACATGCACACAAGACACAGGCTTTTCGACAAAGTATCCATCTCTTGTAGCGACGAAAGGTAAATTTTTGTTTACAAATTTGCCGTTGTGCACTGCTACAAAACAATATGCCCTGACGTATTTCACAACATTTCTGTCACTTCATACTGTTTTGTTATTTCCAGAGACTCTTTGCAAGTCTTCCTTGGCGCACTCTTTTCAAACTGAGTTCCTTAATATCGTATCTTACGATAGTTTAAAATCAGTATGGAAGCATCTTTGTCACATGAGAAAGGTAGCATGAAAAAACGGCTGGCAGGGGTAGCGACAAGAAAGCAAGAAATGAAGACAGCCAGAGTTCCCAGGCGGTCGCCGATCCGAATATAAACGTTGTTGCTTATCTTCGGTGGTCGGACGGGAACAGGTTTTTTTTTAATGTAGTTAGTTTTTGGAATTTAGCGCTCCTACAAAACAGTAGGCTCTGACGCATTTCAAGAGCACATCTGTCGATTCGCAGTGTTTCGTTATTTTCAACGAGTTCCTAGCACTCTTCCTCCGCGCATTCTTGTACAAACTGAGTTCATTACTGTAATTTCGCATCTTACGTTTAATACAGTAGTTTAAAATGCTTGTGGAAGCATCTTCGTCGCACCTGAGAGTTTGTATGAAAAGAGGGCTGGCAGGTGTAGTGACATAAAATTTAAAAGAAGAGAGGGAGCCAACAGCACCCGGTGTTCCCAGGCGGTCACCCATCCAAGTACTAACCGGGCCCGATGTTGCTTAACTTCGGTGATCGGACGAGAACCGGTGTATTCAACATGGTATGGCCGTTGGCGTCCTTATACTGTAGCCGCACGGCACAAGAAGGCTTCGCCTCTCCTCCCAATACACGCAATCGCCATTTTCGGTGGCACATTTGACGCAAAGCACGTCCTTCCACCTCGAAGGCGACGCGCAGTGCGGCGCGCCGCCACGTGGGTCAGACGCACAACACAGCTGCTCGTTGCACCGCCTGTCATTCGTTTGGTTCGTGCGGCCTCCGACACTCGCGGGAGACGCACCTTGTTATTGTTGTCCGTCGCAGGGATTGCGCGCGGCCGGGCGGCGGGTGGACTGCGCGGGGTGTGGCAGTGTCCTGCTGGACCGAGAGAAGCGTTCTCACCTGCCTGACACGCGTCGCGCTTCTAGATATTTGCGTAATTCGCACGGTGCATAATCGGCTGTCACCTTCCGTCCCGACTTGTCCCGACTTTGCTCGACTGCCGCTCGCTGCCGCTCGGGTCGCGGTCCATATGACAGCACAAGCACGAGGAACATCTGCGTTGTCCCGACTTGTCCCGACTTTGCTCGACTGCCGCTCGCTGCCGCTCGGGTCGCGGTCCATATGACAGCACAAGCACGAGGAACATCTGCGAGATGGGCGCGGGCCGAACCGGCGTGTCCGAGGCGACGTGTGCGGCCGTTCGGAGCTACCAGAGCAGCTCTGTGCCGCGCCGTGCCGTGGAAAGGTGCGAAAACATGCACACAAGACACAGGCTTTTCGACAAAGTATCCATCTCTTGTAGCGACGAAAGGTAAATTTTTGTTTACAAATTTGCCGTTGTGCACTGCTACAAAACAATATGCCCTGACGTATTTCACAACATTTCTGTCACTTCATACTGTTTTGTTATTTCCAGAGACTCTTTGCAAGTCTTCCTTGGCGCACTCTTTTCAAACTGAGTTCCTTAATATCGTATCTTACGATAGTTTAAAATCAGTATGGAAGCATCTTTGTCACATGAGAAAGGTAGCATGAAAAAACGGCTGGCAGGGGTAGCGACAAGAAAGCAAGAAATGAAGACAGCCAGAGTTCCCAGGCGGTCGCCGATCCGAATATAAACGTTGTTGCTTATCTTCGGTGGTCGGACGGGAACAGGTTTTTTTTTAATGTAGTTAGTTTTTGGAATTTAGCGCTCCTACAAAACAGTAGGCTCTGACGCATTTCAAGAGCACATCTGTCGATTCGCAGTGTTTCGTTATTTTCAACGAGTTCCTAGCACTCTTCCTCCGCGCATTCTTGTACAAACTGAGTTCATTACTGTAATTTCGCATCTTACGTTTAATACAGTAGTTTAAAATGCTTGTGGAAGCATCTTCGTCGCACCTGAGAGTTTGTATGAAAAGAGGGCTGGCAGGTGTAGTGACATAAAATTTAAAAGAAGAGAGGGAGCCAACAGCACCCGGTGTTCCCAGGCGGTCACCCATCCAAGTACTAACCGGGCCCGATGTTGCTTAACTTCGGTGATCGGACGAGAACCGGTGTATTCAACATGGTATGGCCGTTGGCGTCCTTATACTGTAGCCGCACGGCACAAGAAGGCTTCGCCTCTCCTCCCAATACACGCAATCGCCATTTTCGGTGGCACATTTGACGCAAAGCACGTCCTTCCACCTCGAAGGCGACGCGCAGTGCGGCGCGCCGCCACGTGGGTCAGACGCACAACACAGCTGCTCGTTGCACCGCCTGTCATTCGTTTGGTTCGTGCGGCCTCCGACACTCGCGGGAGACGCACCTTGTTATTGTTGTCCGTCGCAGGGATTGCGCGCGGCCGGGCGGCGGGTGGACTGCGCGGGGTGTGGCAGTGTCCTGCTGGACCGAGAGAAGCGTTCTCACCTGCCTGACACGCGTCGCGCTTCTAGATATTTGCGTAATTCGCACGGTGCATAATCGGCTGTCACCTTCCGTCCCGACTTGTCCCGACTTTGCTCGACTGCCGCTCGCTGCCGCTCGGGTCGCGGTCCATATGACAGCACAAGCACGAGGAACATCTGCGAGATGGGCGCGGGCCGAACCGGCGTGTCCGAGGCGACGTGTGCGGCCGTTCGGAGCTACCAGAGCAGCTCTGTGCCGCGCCGTGCCGTGGAAAGGTGCGAAAACATGCACACAAGACACAGGCTTTTCGACAAAGTATCCATCTCTTGTAGCGACGAAAGGTAAATTTTTGTTTACAAATTTGCCGTTGTGCACTGCTACAAAACAATATGCCCTGACGTATTTCACAACATTTCTGTCACTTCATACTGTTTTGTTATTTCCAGAGACTCTTTGCAAGTCTTCCTTGGCGCACTCTTTTCAAACTGAGTTCCTTAATATCGTATCTTACGATAGTTTAAAATCAGTATGGAAGCATCTTTGTCACATGAGAAAGGTAGCATGAAAAAACGGCTGGCAGGGGTAGCGACAAGAAAGCAAGAAATGAAGACAGCCAGAGTTCCCAGGCGGTCGCCGATCCGAATATAAACGTTGTTGCTTATCTTCGGTGGTCGGACGGGAACAGGTTTTTTTTTAATGTAGTTAGTTTTTGGAATTTAGCGCTCCTACAAAACAGTAGGCTCTGACGCATTTCAAGAGCACATCTGTCGATTCGCAGTGTTTCGTTATTTTCAACGAGTTCCTAGCACTCTTCCTCCGCGCATTCTTGTACAAACTGAGTTCATTACTGTAATTTCGCATCTTACGTTTAATACAGTAGTTTAAAATGCTTGTGGAAGCATCTTCGTCGCACCTGAGAGTTTGTATGAAAAGAGGGCTGGCAGGTGTAGTGACATAAAATTTAAAAGAAGAGAGGGAGCCAACAGCACCCGGTGTTCCCAGGCGGTCACCCATCCAAGTACTAACCGGGCCCGATGTTGCTTAACTTCGGTGATCGGACGAGAACCGGTGTATTCAACATGGTATGGCCGTTGGCGTCCTTATACTGTAGCCGCACGGCACAAGAAGGCTTCGCCTCTCCTCCCAATACACGCAATCGCCATTTTCGGTGGCACATTTGACGCAAAGCACGTCCTTCCACCTCGAAGGCGACGCGCAGTGCGGCGCGCCGCCACGTGGGTCAGACGCACAACACAGCTGCTCGTTGCACCGCCTGTCATTCGTTTGGTTCGTGCGGCCTCCGACACTCGCGGGAGACGCACCTTGTTATTGTTGTCCGTCGCAGGGATTGCGCGCGGCCGGGCGGCGGGTGGACTGCGCGGGGTGTGGCAGTGTCCTGCTGGACCGAGAGAAGCGTTCTCACCTGCCTGACACGCGTCGCGCTTCTAGATATTTGCGTAATTCGCACGGTGCATAATCGGCTGTCACCTTCCGTCCCGACTTGTCCCGACTTTGCTCGACTGCCGCTCGCTGCCGCTCGGGTCGCGGTCCATATGACAGCACAAGCACGAGGAACATCTGCGAGATGGGCGCGGGCCGAACCGGCGTGTCCGAGGCGACGTGTGCGGCCGTTCGGAGCTACCAGAGCAGCTCTGTGCCGCGCCGTGCCGTGGAAAGGTGCGAAAACATGCACACAAGACACAGGCTTTTCGACAAAGTATCCATCTCTTGTAGCGACGAAAGGTAAATTTTTGTTTACAAATTTGCCGTTGTGCACTGCTACAAAACAATATGCCCTGACGTATTTCACAACATTTCTGTCACTTCATACTGTTTTGTTATTTCCAGAGACTCTTTGCAAGTCTTCCTTGGCGCACTCTTTTCAAACTGAGTTCCTTAATATCGTATCTTACGATAGTTTAAAATCAGTATGGAAGCATCTTTGTCACATGAGAAAGGTAGCATGAAAAAACGGCTGGCAGGGGTAGCGACAAGAAAGCAAGAAATGAAGACAGCCAGAGTTCCCAGGCGGTCGCCGATCCGAATATAAACGTTGTTGCTTATCTTCGGTGGTCGGACGGGAACAGGTTTTTTTTAATGTAGTTAGTTTTTGGAATTTAGCGCTCCTACAAAACAGTAGGCTCTGACGCATTTCAAGAGCACATCTGTCGATTCGCAGTGTTTCGTTATTTTCAACGAGTTCCTAGCACTCTTCCTCCGCGCATTCTTGTACAAACTGAGTTCATTACTGTAATTTCGCATCTTACGTTTAATACAGTAGTTTAAAATGCTTGTGGAAGCATCTTCGTCGCACCTGAGAGTTTGTATGAAAAGAGGGCTGGCAGGTGTAGTGACATAAAATTTAAAAGAAGAGAGGGAGCCAACAGCACCCGGTGTTCCCAGGCGGTCACCCATCCAAGTACTAACCGGGCCCGATGTTGCTTAACTTCGGTGATCGGACGAGAACCGGTGTATTCAACATGGTATGGCCGTTGGCGTCCTTATACTGTAGCCGCACGGCACAAGAAGGCTTCGCCTCTCCTCCCAATACACGCAATCGCCATTTTCGGTGGCACATTTGACGCAAAGCACGTCCTTCCACCTCGAAGGCGACGCGCAGTGCGGCGCGCCGCCACGTGGGTCAGACGCACAACACAGCTGCTCGTTGCACCGCCTGTCATTCGTTTGGTTCGTGCGGCCTCCGACACTCGCGGGAGACGCACCTTGTTATTGTTGTCCGTCGCAGGGATTGCGCGCGGCCGGGCGGCGGGTGGACTGCGCGGGGTGTGGCAGTGTCCTGCTGGACCGAGAGAAGCGTTCTCACCTGCCTGACACGCGTCGCGCTTCTAGATATTTGCGTAATTCGCACGGTGCATAATCGGCTGTCACCTTCCGTCCCGACTTGTCCCGACTTTGCTCGACTGCCGCTCGCTGCCGCTCGGGTCGCGGTCCATATGACAGCACAAGCACGAGGAACATCTGCGAGATGGGCGCGGGCCGAACCGGCGTGTCCGAGGCGACGTGTGCGGCCGTTCGGAGCTACCAGAGCAGCTCTGTGCCGCGCCGTGCCGTGGAAAGGTGCGAAAACATGCACACAAGACACAGGCTTTTCGACAAAGTATCCATCTCTTGTAGCGACGAAAGGTAAATTTTTGTTTACAAATTTGCCGTTGTGCACTGCTACAAAACAATATGCCCTGACGTATTTCACAACATTTCTGTCACTTCATACTGTTTTGTTATTTCCAGAGACTCTTTGCAAGTCTTCCTTGGCGCACTCTTTTCAAACTGAGTTCCTTAATATCGTATCTTACGATAGTTTAAAATCAGTATGGAAGCATCTTTGTCACATGAGAAAGGTAGCATGAAAAAACGGCTGGCAGGGGTAGCGACAAGAAAGCAAGAAATGAAGACAGCCAGAGTTCCCAGGCGGTCGCCGATCCGAATATAAACGTTGTTGCTTATCTTCGGTGGTCGGACGGGAACAGGTTTTTTTTAATGTAGTTAGTTTTTGGAATTTAGCGCTCCTACAAAACAGTAGGCTCTGACGCATTTCAAGAGCACATCTGTCGATTCGCAGTGTTTCGTTATTTTCAACGAGTTCCTAGCACTCTTCCTCCGCGCATTCTTGTACAAACTGAGTTCATTACTGTAATTTCGCATCTTACGTTTAATACAGTAGTTTAAAATGCTTGTGGAAGCATCTTCGTCGCACCTGAGAGTTTGTATGAAAAGAGGGCTGGCAGGTGTAGTGACATAAAATTTAAAAGAAGAGAGGGAGCCAACAGCACCCGGTGTTCCCAGGCGGTCACCCATCCAAGTACTAACCGGGCCCGATGTTGCTTAACTTCGGTGATCGGACGAGAACCGGTGTATTCAACATGGTATGGCCGTTGGCGTCCTTATACTGTAGCCGCACGGCACAAGAAGGCTTCGCCTCTCCTCCCAATACACGCAATCGCCATTTTCGGTGGCACATTTGACGCAAAGCACGTCCTTCCACCTCGAAGGCGACGCGCAGTGCGGCGCGCCGCCACGTGGGTCAGACGCACAACACAGCTGCTCGTTGCACCGCCTGTCATTCGTTTGGTTCGTGCGGCCTCCGACACTCGCGGGAGACGCACCTTGTTATTGTTGTCCGTCGCAGGGATTGCGCGCGGCCGGGCGGCGGGTGGACTGCGCGGGGTGTGGCAGTGTCCTGCTGGACCGAGAGAAGCGTTCTCACCTGCCTGACACGCGTCGCGCTTCTAGATATTTGCGTAATTCGCACGGTGCATAATCGGCTGTCACCTTCCGTCCCGACTTGTCCCGACTTTGCTCGACTGCCGCTCGCTGCCGCTCGGGTCGCGGTCCATATGACAGCACAAGCACGAGGAACATCTGCGAGATGGGCGCGGGCCGAACCGGCGTGTCCGAGGCGACGTGTGCGGCCGTTCGGAGCTACCAGAGCAGCTCTGTGCCGCGCCGTGCCGTGGAAAGGTGCGAAAACATGCACACAAGACACAGGCTTTTCGACAAAGTATCCATCTCTTGTAGCGACGAAAGGTAAATTTTTGTTTACAAATTTGCCGTTGTGCACTGCTACAAAACAATATGCCCTGACGTATTTCACAACATTTCTGTCACTTCATACTGTTTTGTTATTTCCAGAGACTCTTTGCAAGTCTTCCTTGGCGCACTCTTTTCAAACTGAGTTCCTTAATATCGTATCTTACGATAGTTTAAAATCAGTATGGAAGCATCTTTGTCACATGAGAAAGGTAGCATGAAAAAACGGCTGGCAGGGGTAGCGACAAGAAAGCAAGAAATGAAGACAGCCAGAGTTCCCAGGCGGTCGCCGATCCGAATATAAACGTTGTTGCTTATCTTCGGTGGTCGGACGGGAACAGGTTTTTTTTAATGTAGTTAGTTTTTGGAATTTAGCGCTCCTACAAAACAGTAGGCTCTGACGCATTTCAAGAGCACATCTGTCGATTCGCAGTGTTTCGTTATTTTCAACGAGTTCCTAGCACTCTTCCTCCGCGCATTCTTGTACAAACTGAGTTCATTACTGTAATTTCGCATCTTACGTTTAATACAGTAGTTTAAAATGCTTGTGGAAGCATCTTCGTCGCACCTGAGAGTTTGTATGAAAAGAGGGCTGGCAGGTGTAGTGACATAAAATTTAAAAGAAGAGAGGGAGCCAACAGCACCCGGTGTTCCCAGGCGGTCACCCATCCAAGTACTAACCGGGCCCGATGTTGCTTAACTTCGGTGATCGGACGAGAACCGGTGTATTCAACATGGTATGGCCGTTGGCGTCCTTATACTGTAGCCGCACGGCACAAGAAGGCTTCGCCTCTCCTCCCAATACACGCAATCGCCATTTTCGGTGGCACATTTGACGCAAAGCACGTCCTTCCACCTCGAAGGCGACGCGCAGTGCGGCGCGCCGCCACGTGGGTCAGACGCACAACACAGCTGCTCGTTGCACCGCCTGTCATTCGTTTGGTTCGTGCGGCCTCCGACACTCGCGGGAGACGCACCTTGTTATTGTTGTCCGTCGCAGGGATTGCGCGCGGCCGGGCGGCGGGTGGACTGCGCGGGGTGTGGCAGTGTCCTGCTGGACCGAGAGAAGCGTTCTCACCTGCCTGACACGCGTCGCGCTTCTAGATATTTGCGTAATTCGCACGGTGCATAATCGGCTGTCACCTTCCGTCCCGACTTGTCCCGACTTTGCTCGACTGCCGCTCGCTGCCGCTCGGGTCGCGGTCCATATGACAGCACAAGCACGAGGAACATCTGCGAGATGGGCGCGGGCCGAACCGGCGTGTCCGAGGCGACGTGTGCGGCCGTTCGGAGCTACCAGAGCAGCTCTGTGCCGCGCCGTGCCGTGGAAAGGTGCGAAAACATGCACACAAGACACAGGCTTTTCGACAAAGTATCCATCTCTTGTAGCGACGAAAGGTAAATTTTTGTTTACAAATTTGCCGTTGTGCACTGCTACAAAACAATATGCCCTGACGTATTTCACAACATTTCTGTCACTTCATACTGTTTTGTTATTTCCAGAGACTCTTTGCAAGTCTTCCTTGGCGCACTCTTTTCAAACTGAGTTCCTTAATATCGTATCTTACGATAGTTTAAAATCAGTATGGAAGCATCTTTGTCACATGAGAAAGGTAGCATGAAAAAACGGCTGGCAGGGGTAGCGACAAGAAAGCAAGAAATGAAGACAGCCAGAGTTCCCAGGCGGTCGCCGATCCGAGTATAAACGTTGTTGCTTATCTTCGGTGGTCGGACGGGAACAGGTTTTTTTTAATGTAGTTAGTTTTTGGAATTTAGCGCTCCTACAAAACAGTAGGCTCTGACGCATTTCAAGAGCACATCTGTCGATTCGCAGTGTTTCGTTATTTTCAACGAGTTCCTAGCACTCTTCCTCCGCGCATTCTTGTACAAACTGAGTTCATTACTGTAATTTCGCATCTTACGTTTAATACAGTAGTTTAAAATGCTTGTGGAAGCATCTTCGTCGCACCTGAGAGTTTGTATGAAAAGAGGGCTGGCAGGTGTAGTGACATAAAATTTAAAAGAAGAGAGGGAGCCAACAGCACCCGGTGTTCCCAGGCGGTCACCCATCCAAGTACTAACCGGGCCCGATGTTGCTTAACTTCGGTGATCGGACGAGAACCGGTGTATTCAACATGGTATGGCCGTTGGCGTCCTTATACTGTAGCCGCACGGCACAAGAAGGCTTCGCCTCTCCTCCCAATACACGCAATCGCCATTTTCGGTGGCACATTTGACGCAAAGCACGTCCTTCCACCTCGAAGGCGACGCGCAGTGCGGCGCGCCGCCACGTGGGTCAGACGCACAACACAGCTGCTCGTTGCACCGCCTGTCATTCGTTTGGTTCGTGCGGCCTCCGACACTCGCGGGAGACGCACCTTGTTATTGTTGTCCGTCGCAGGGATTGCGCGCGGCCGGGCGGCGGGTGGACTGCGCGGGGTGTGGCAGTGTCCTGCTGGACCGAGAGAAGCGTTCTCACCTGCCTGACACGCGTCGCGCTTCTAGATATTTGCGTAATTCGCACGGTGCATAATCGGCTGTCACCTTCCGTCCCGACTTGTCCCGACTTTGCTCGACTGCCGCTCGCTGCCGCTCGGGTCGCGGTCCATATGACAGCACAAGCACGAGGAACATCTGCGAGATGGGCGCGGGCCGAACCGGCGTGTCCGAGGCGACGTGTGCGGCCGTTCGGAGCTACCAGAGCAGCTCTGTGCCGCGCCGTGCCGTGGAAAGGTGCGAAAACATGCACACAAGACACAGGCTTTTCGACAAAGTATCCATCTCTTGTAGCGACGAAAGGTAAATTTTTGTTTACAAATTTGCCGTTGTGCACTGCTACAAAACAATATGCCCTGACGTATTTCACAACATTTCTGTCACTTCATACTGTTTTGTTATTTCCAGAGACTCTTTGCAAGTCTTCCTTGGCGCACTCTTTTCAAACTGAGTTCCTTAATATCGTATCTTACGATAGTTTAAAATCAGTATGGAAGCATCTTTGTCACATGAGAAAGGTAGCATGAAAAAACGGCTGGCAGGGGTAGCGACAAGAAAGCAAGAAATGAAGACAGCCAGAGTTCCCAGGCGGTCGCCGATCCGAATATAAACGTTGTTGCTTATCTTCGGTGGTCGGACGGGAACAGGTTTTTTTTAATGTAGTTAGTTTTTGGAATTTAGCGCTCCTACAAAACAGTAGGCTCTGACGCATTTCAAGAGCACATCTGTCGATTCGCAGTGTTTCGTTATTTTCAACGAGTTCCTAGCACTCTTCCTCCGCGCATTATTGTACAAACTGAGTTCATTACTGTAATTTCGCATCTTACGTTTAATACAGTAGTTTAAAATGCTTGTGGAAGCATCTTCGTCGCACCTGAGAGTTTGTATGAAAAGAGGGCTGGCAGGTGTAGTGACATAAAATTTAAAAGAAGAGAGGGAGCCAACAGCACCCGGTGTTCCCAGGCGGTCACCCATCCAAGTACTAACCGGGCCCGATGTTGCTTAACTTCGGTGATCGGACGAGAACCGGTGTATTCAACATGGTATGGCCGTTGGCGTCCTTATACTGTAGCCGCACGGCACAAGAAGGCTTCGCCTCTCCTCCCAATACACGCAATCGCCATTTTCGGTGGCACATTTGACGCAAAGCACGTCCTTCCACCTCGAAGGCGACGCGCAGTGCGGCGCGCCGCCACGTGGGTCAGACGCACAACACAGCTGCTCGTTGCACCGCCTGTCATTCGTTTGGTTCGTGCGGCCTCCGACACTCGCGGGAGACGCACCTTGTTATTGTTGTCCGTCGCAGGGATTGCGCGCGGCCGGGCGGCGGGTGGACTGCGCGGGGTGTGGCAGTGTCCTGCTGGACCGAGAGAAGCGTTCTCACCTGCCTGACACGCGTCGCGCTTCTAGATATTTGCGTAATTCGCACGGTGCTTAATCGGCTGTCACCTTCCGTCCCGACTTGTCCCGACTTTGCTCGACTGCCGCTCGCTGCCGCTCGGGTCGCGGTCCATATGACAGCACAAGCACGAGGAACATCTGCGAGATGGGCGCGGGCCGAACCGGCGTGTCCGAGGCGACGTGTGCGGCCGTTCGGAGCTACCAGAGCAGCTCTGTGCCGCGCCGTGCCGTGGAAAGGTGCGAAAACATGCACACAAGACACAGGCTTTTCGACAAAGTATCCATCTCTTGTAGCGACGAAAGGTAAATTTTTGTTTACAAATTTGCCGTTGTGCACTGCTACAAAACAATATGCCCTGACGTATTTCACAACATTTCTGTCACTTCATACTGTTTTGTTATTTCCAGAGACTCTTTGCAAGTCTTCCCTGGCGCACTCTTTTCAAACTGAGTTCCTTAATATCGTATCTTACGATAGTTTAAAATCAGTATGGAAGCATCTTTGTCACATGAGAAAGGTAGCATGAAAAAACGGCTGGCAGGGGTAGCGACAAGAAAGCAAGAAATGAAGACAGCCAGAGTTCCCAGGCGGTCGCCGATCCGAATATAAACGTTGTTGCTTATCTTCGGTGGTCGGACGGGAACAGGTTTTTTTTAATGTAGTTAGTTTTTGGAATTTAGCGCTCCTACAAAACAGTAGGCTCTGACGCATTTCAAGAGCACATCTGTCGATTCGCAGTGTTTCGTTATTTTCAACGAGTTCCTAGCACTCTTCCTCCGCGCATTATTGTACAAACTGAGTTCATTACTGTAATTTCGCATCTTACGTTTAATACAGTAGTTTAAAATGCTTGTGGAAGCATCTTCGTCGCACCTGAGAGTTTGTATGAAAAGAGGGCTGGCAGGTGTAGTGACATAAAATTTAAAAGAAGAGAGGGAGCCAACAGCACCCGGTGTTCCCAGGCGGTCACCCATCCAAGTACTAACCGGGCCCGATGTTGCTTAACTTCGGTGATCGGACGAGAACCGGTGTATTCAACATGGTATGGCCGTTGGCGTCCTTATACTGTAGCCGCACGGCACAAGAAGGCTTCGCCTCTCCTCCCAATACACGCAATCGCCATTTTCGGTGGCACATTTGACGCAAAGCACGTCCTTCCACCTCGAAGGCGACGCGCAGTGCGGCGCGCCGCCACGTGGGTCAGACGCACAACACAGCTGCTCGTTGCACCGCCTGTCATTCGTTTGGTTCGTGCGGCCTCCGACACTCGCGGGAGACGCACCTTGTTATTGTTGTCCGTCGCAGGGATTGCGCGCGGCCGGGCGGCGGGTGGACTGCGCGGGGTGTGGCAGTGTCCTGCTGGACCGAGAGAAGCGTTCTCACCTGCCTGACACGCGTCGCGCTTCTAGATATTTGCGTAATTCGCACGGTGCATAATCGGCTGTCACCTTCCGTCCCGACTTGTCCCGACTTTGCTCGACTGCCGCTCGCTGCCGCTCGGGTCGCGGTCCATATGACAGCACAAGCACGAGGAACATCTGCGAGATGGGCGCGGGCCGAACCGGCGTGTCCGAGGCGACGTGTGCGGCCGTTCGGAGCTACCAGAGCAGCTCTGTGCCGCGCCGTGCCGTGGAAAGGTGCGAAAACATGCACACAAGACACAGGCTTTTCGACAAAGTATCCATCTCTTGTAGCGACGAAAGGTAAATTTTTGTTTACAAATTTGCCGTTGTGCACTGCTACAAAACAATATGCCCTGACGTATTTCACAACATTTCTGTCACTTCATACTGTTTTGTTATTTCCAGAGACTCTTTGCAAGTCTTCCTTGGCGCACTCTTTTCAAACTGAGTTCCTTAATATCGTATCTTACGATAGTTTAAAATCAGTATGGAAGCATCTTTGTCACATGAGAAAGGTAGCATGAAAAAACGGCTGGCAGGGGTAGCGACAAGAAAGCAAGAAATGAAGACAGCCAGAGTTCCCAGGCGGTCGCCGATCCGAATATAAACGTTGTTGCTTATCTTCGGTGGTCGGACGGGAACAGGTTTTTTTTAATGTAGTTAGTTTTTGGAATTTAGCGCTCCTACAAAACAGTAGGCTCTGACGCATTTCAAGAGCACATCTGTCGATTCGCAGTGTTTCGTTATTTTCAACGAGTTCCTAGCACTCTTCCTCCGCGCATTATTGTACAAACTGAGTTCATTACTGTAATTTCGCATCTTACGTTTAATACAGTAGTTTAAAATGCTTGTGGAAGCATCTTCGTCGCACCTGAGAGTTTGTATGAAAAGAGGGCTGGCAGGTGTAGTGACATAAAATTTAAAAGAAGAGAGGGAGCCAACAGCACCCGGTGTTCCCAGGCGGTCACCCATCCAAGTACTAACCGGGCCCGATGTTGCTTAACTTCGGTGATCGGACGAGAACCGGTGTATTCAACATGGTATGGCCGTTGGCGTCCTTATACTGTAGCCGCACGGCACAAGAAGGCTTCGCCTCTCCTCCCAATACACGCAATCGCCATTTTCGGTGGCACATTTGACGCAAAGCACGTCCTTCCACCTCGAAGGCGACGCGCAGTGCGGCGCGCCGCCACGTGGGTCAGACGCACAACACAGCTGCTCGTTGCACCGCCTGTCATTCGTTTGGTTCGTGCGGCCTCCGACACTCGCGGGAGACGCACCTTGTTATTGTTGTCCGTCGCAGGGATTGCGCGCGGCCGGGCGGCGGGTGGACTGCGCGGGGTGTGGCAGTGTCCTGCTGGACCGAGAGAAGCGTTCTCACCTGCCTGACACGCGTCGCGCTTCTAGATATTTGCGTAATTCGCACGGTGCTTAATCGGCTGTCACCTTCCGTCCCGACTTGTCCCGACTTTGCTCGACTGCCGCTCGCTGCCGCTCGGGTCGCGGTCCATATGACAGCACAAGCACGAGGAACATCTGCGAGATGGGCGCGGGCCGAACCGGCGTGTCCGAGGCGACGTGTGCGGCCGTTCGGAGCTACCAGAGCAGCTCTGTGCCGCGCCGTGCCGTGGAAAGGTGCGAAAACATGCACACAAGACACAGGCTTTTCGACAAAGTATCCATCTCTTGTAGCGACGAAAGGTAAATTTTTGTTTACAAATTTGCCGTTGTGCACTGCTACAAAACAATATGCCCTGACGTATTTCACAACATTTCTGTCACTTCATACTGTTTTGTTATTTCCAGAGACTCTTTGCAAGTCTTCCCTGGCGCACTCTTTTCAAACTGAGTTCCTTAATATCGTATCTTACGATAGTTTAAAATCAGTATGGAAGCATCTTTGTCACATGAGAAAGGTAGCATGAAAAAACGGCTGGCAGGGGTAGCGACAAGAAAGCAAGAAATGAAGACAGCCAGAGTTCCCAGGCGGTCGCCGATCCGAATATAAACGTTGTTGCTTATCTTCGGTGGTCGGACGGGAACAGGTTTTTTTTAATGTAGTTAGTTTTTGGAATTTAGCGCTCCTACAAAACAGTAGGCTCTGACGCATTTCAAGAGCACATCTGTCGATTCGCAGTGTTTCGTTATTTTCAACGAGTTCCTAGCACTCTTCCTCCGCGCATTATTGTACAAACTGAGTTCATTACTGTAATTTCGCATCTTACGTTTAATACAGTAGTTTAAAATGCTTGTGGAAGCATCTTCGTCGCACCTGAGAGTTTGTATGAAAAGAGGGCTGGCAGGTGTAGTGACATAAAATTTAAAAGAAGAGAGGGAGCCAACAGCACCCGGTGTTCCCAGGCGGTCACCCATCCAAGTACTAACCGGGCCCGATGTTGCTTAACTTCGGTGATCGGACGAGAACCGGTGTATTCAACATGGTATGGCCGTTGGCGTCCTTATACTGTAGCCGCACGGCACAAGAAGGCTTCGCCTCTCCTCCCAATACACGCAATCGCCATTTTCGGTGGCACATTTGACGCAAAGCACGTCCTTCCACCTCGAAGGCGACGCGCAGTGCGGCGCGCCGCCACGTGGGTCAGACGCACAACACAGCTGCTCGTTGCACCGCCTGTCATTCGTTTGGTTCGTGCGGCCTCCGACACTCGCGGGAGACGCACCTTGTTATTGTTGTCCGTCGCAGGGATTGCGCGCGGCCGGGCGGCGGGTGGACTGCGCGGGGTGTGGCAGTGTCCTGCTGGACCGAGAGAAGCGTTCTCACCTGCCTGACACGCGTCGCGCTTCTAGATATTTGCGTAATTCGCACGGTGCTTAATCGGCTGTCACCTTCCGTCCCGACTTGTCCCGACTTTGCTCGACTGCCGCTCGCTGCCGCTCGGGTCGCGGTCCATATGACAGCACAAGCACGAGGAACATCTGCGAGATGGGCGCGGGCCGAACCGGCGTGTCCGAGGCGACGTGTGCGGCCGTTCGGAGCTACCAGAGCAGCTCTGTGCCGCGCCGTGCCGTGGAAAGGTGCGAAAACATGCACACAAGACACAGGCTTTTCGACAAAGTATCCATCTCTTGTAGCGACGAAAGGTAAATTTTTGTTTACAAATTTGCCGTTGTGCACTGCTACAAAACAATATGCCCTGACGTATTTCACAACATTTCTGTCACTTCATACTGTTTTGTTATTTCCAGAGACTCTTTGCAAGTCTTCCTTGGCGCACTCTTTTCAAACTGAGTTCCTTAATATCGTATCTTACGATAGTTTAAAATCAGTATGGAAGCATCTTTGTCACATGAGAAAGGTAGCATGAAAAAACGGCTGGCAGGGGTAGCGACAAGAAAGCAAGAAATGAAGACAGCCAGAGTTCCCAGGCGGTCGCCGATCCGAATATAAACGTTGTTGCTTATCTTCGGTGGTCGGACGGGAACAGGTTTTTTTTAATGTAGTTAGTTTTTGGAATTTAGCGCTCCTACAAAACAGTAGGCTCTGACGCATTTCAAGAGCACATCTGTCGATTCGCAGTGTTTCGTTATTTTCAACGAGTTCCTAGCACTCTTCCTCCGCGCATTATTGTACAAACTGAGTTCATTACTGTAATTTCGCATCTTACGTTTAATACAGTAGTTTAAAATGCTTGTGGAAGCATCTTCGTCGCACCTGAGAGTTTGTATGAAAAGAGGGCTGGCAGGTGTAGTGACATAAAATTTAAAAGAAGAGAGGGAGCCAACAGCACCCGGTGTTCCCAGGCGGTCACCCATCCAAGTACTAACCGGGCCCAATGTTGCTTAACTTCGGTGATCGGACGAGAACCGGTGTATTCAACATGGTATGGCCGTTGGCGTCCTTATACTGTAGCCGCACGGCACAAGAAGGCTTCGCCTCTCCTCCCAATACACGCAATCGCCATTTTCGGTGGCACATTTGACGCAAAGCACGTCCTTCCACCTCGAAGGCGACGCGCAGTGCGGCGCGGGGTGTGGCAGTGTCCTGCTGGACCGAGAGAAGCGTTCTCACCTGCCTGACACGCGTCGCGCTTCTAGATATTTGCGTAATTCGCACGGTGCATAATCGGCTGTCACCTTCCGTCCCGACTTGTCCCGACTTTGCTCGACTGCCGCTCGCTGCCGCTCGGGTCGCGGTCCATATGACAGCACAAGCACGAGGAACATCTGCGAGATGGGCGCGGGCCGAACCGGCGTGTCCGAGGCGACGTGTGCGGCCGTTCGGAGCTACCAGAGCAGCTCTGTGCCGCGCCGTGCCGTGGAAAGGTGCGAAAACATGCACACAAGACACAGGCTTTTCGACAAAGTATCCATCTCTTGTAGCGACGAAAGGTAAATTTTTGTTTACAAATTTGCCGTTGTGCACTGCTACAAAACAATATGCCCTGACGTATTTCACAACATTTCTGTCACTTCATACTGTTTTGTTATTTCCAGAGACTCTTTGCAAGTCTTCCTTGGCGCACTCTTTTCAAACTGAGTTCCTTAATATCGTATCTTACGATAGTTTAAAATCAGTATGGAAGCATCTTTGTCACATGAGAAAGGTAGCATGAAAAAACGGCTGGCAGGGGTAGCGACAAGAAAGCAAGAAATGAAGACAGCCAGAGTTCCCAGGCGGTCGCCGATCCGAATATAAACGTTGTTGCTTATCTTCGGTGGTCGGACGGGAACAGGTTTTTTTTAATGTAGTTAGTTTTTGGAATTTAGCGCTCCTACAAAACAGTAGGCTCTGACGCATTTCAAGAGCACATCTGTCGATTCGCAGTGTTTCGTTATTTTCAACGAGTTCCTAGCACTCTTCCTCCGCGCATTCTTGTACAAACTGAGTTCATTACTGTAATTTCGCATCTTACGTTTAATACAGTAGTTTAAAATGCTTGTGGAAGCATCTTCGTCGCACCTGAGAGTTTGTATGAAAAGAGGGCTGGCAGGTGTAGTGACATAAAATTTAAAAGAAGAGAGGGAGCCAACAGCACCCGGTGTTCCCAGGCGGTCACCCATCCAAGTACTAACCGGGACCGATGTTGCTTAACTTCGGTGATCGGACGAGAACCGGTGTATTCAACATGGTATGGCCGTTGGCGTCCTTATACTGTAGCCGCACGGCACAAGAAGGCTTCGCCTCTCCTCCCAATACACGCAATCGCCATTTTCGGTGGCACATTTGACGCAAAGCACGTCCTTCCACCTCGAAGGCGACGCGCAGTGCGGCGCGCCGCCACGTGGGTCAGACGCACAACACAGCTGCTCGTTGCACCGCCTGTCATTCGTTTGGTTCGTGCGGCCTCCGACACTCGCGGGAGACGCACCTTGTTATTGTTGTCCGTCGCAGGGATTGCGCGCGGCCGGGCGGCGGGTGGACTGCGCGGGGTGTGGCAGTGTCCTGCTGGACCGAGAGAAGCGTTCTCACCTGCCTGACACGCGTCGCGCTTCTAGATATTTGCGTAATTCGCACGGTGCATAATCGGCTGTCACCTTCCGTCCCGACTTGTCCCGACTTTGCTCGACTGCCGCTCGCTGCCGCTCGGGTCGCGGTCCATATGACAGCACAAGCACGAGGAACATCTGCGAGATGGGCGCGGGCCGAACCGGCGTGTCCGAGGCGACGTGTGCGGCCGTTCGGAGCTACCAGAGCAGCTCTGTGCCGCGCCGTGCCGTGGAAAGGTGCGAAAACATGCACACAAGACACAGGCTTTTCGACAAAGTATCCATCTCTTGTAGCGACGAAAGGTAAATTTTTGTTTACAAATTTGCCGTTGTGCACTGCTACAAAACAATATGCCCTGACGTATTTCACAACATTTCTGTCACTTCATACTGTTTTGTTATTTCCAGAGACTCTTTGCAAGTCTTCCTTGGCGCACTCTTTTCAAACTGAGTTCCTTAATATCGTATCTTACGATAGTTTAAAATCAGTATGGAAGCATCTTTGTCACATGAGAAAGGTAGCATGAAAAAACGGCTGGCAGGGGTAGCGACAAGAAAGCAAGAAATGAAGACAGCCAGAGTTCCCAGGCGGTCGCCGATCCGAATATAAACGTTGTTGCTTATCTTCGGTGGTCGGACGGGAACAGGTTTTTTTTAATGTAGTTAGTTTTTGGAATTTAGCGCTCCTACAAAACAGTAGGCTCTGACGCATTTCAAGAGCACATCTGTCGATTCGCAGTGTTTCGTTATTTTCAACGAGTTCCTAGCACTCTTCCTCCGCGCATTATTGTACAAACTGAGTTCATTACTGTAATTTCGCATCTTACGTTTAATACAGTAGTTTAAAATGCTTGTGGAAGCATCTTCGTCGCACCTGAGAGTTTGTATGAAAAGAGGGCTGGCAGGTGTAGTGACATAAAATTTAAAAGAAGAGAGGGAGCCAACAGCACCCGGTGTTCCCAGGCGGTCACCCATCCAAGTACTAACCGGGCCCGATGTTGCTTAACTTCGGTGATCGGACGAGAACCGGTGTATTCAACATGGTATGGCCGTTGGCGTCCTTATACTGTAGCCGCACGGCACAAGAAGGCTTCGCCTCTCCTCCCAATACACGCAATCGCCATTTTCGGTGGCACATTTGACGCAAAGCACGTCCTTCCACCTCGAAGGCGACGCGCAGTGCGGCGCGCCGCCACGTGGGTCAGACGCACAACACAGCTGCTCGTTGCACCGCCTGTCATTCGTTTGGTTCGTGCGGCCTCCGACACTCGCGGGAGACGCACCTTGTTATTGTTGTCCGTCGCAGGGATTGCGCGCGGCCGGGCGGCGGGTGGACTGCGCGGGGTGTGGCAGTGTCCTGCTGGACCGAGAGAAGCGTTCTCACCTGCCTGACACGCGTCGCGCTTCTAGATATTTGCGTAATTCGCACGGTGCTTAATCGGCTGTCACCTTCCGTCCCGACTTGTCCCGACTTTGCTCGACTGCCGCTCGCTGCCGCTCGGGTCGCGGTCCATATGACAGCACAAGCACGAGGAACATCTGCGAGATGGGCGCGGGCCGAACCGGCGTGTCCGAGGCGACGTGTGCGGCCGTTCGGAGCTACCAGAGCAGCTCTGTGCCGCGCCGTGCCGTGGAAAGGTGCGAAAACATGCACACAAGACACAGGCTTTTCGACAAAGTATCCATCTCTTGTAGCGACGAAAGGTAAATTTTTGTTTACAAATTTGCCGTTGTGCACTGCTACAAAACAATATGCCCTGACGTATTTCACAACATTTCTGTCACTTCATACTGTTTTGTTATTTCCAGAGACTCTTTGCAAGTCTTCCCTGGCGCACTCTTTTCAAACTGAGTTCCTTAATATCGTATCTTACGATAGTTTAAAATCAGTATGGAAGCATCTTTGTCACATGAGAAAGGTAGCATGAAAAAACGGCTGGCAGGGGTAGCGACAAGAAAGCAAGAAATGAAGACAGCCAGAGTTCCCAGGCGGTCGCCGATCCGAATATAAACGTTGTTGCTTATCTTCGGTGGTCGGACGGGAACAGGTTTTTTTTAATGTAGTTAGTTTTTGGAATTTAGCGCTCCTACAAAACAGTAGGCTCTGACGCATTTCAAGAGCACATCTGTCGATTCGCAGTGTTTCGTTATTTTCAACGAGTTCCTAGCACTCTTCCTCCGCGCATTATTGTACAAACTGAGTTCATTACTGTAATTTCGCATCTTACGTTTAATACAGTAGTTTAAAATGCTTGTGGAAGCATCTTCGTCGCACCTGAGAGTTTGTATGAAAAGAGGGCTGGCAGGTGTAGTGACATAAAATTTAAAAGAAGAGAGGGAGCCAACAGCACCCGGTGTTCCCAGGCGGTCACCCATCCAAGTACTAACCGGGCCCGATGTTGCTTAACTTCGGTGATCGGACGAGAACCGGTGTATTCAACATGGTATGGCCGTTGGCGTCCTTATACTGTAGCCGCACGGCACAAGAAGGCTTCGCCTCTCCTCCCAATACACGCAATCGCCATTTTCGGTGGCACATTTGACGCAAAGCACGTCCTTCCACCTCGAAGGCGACGCGCAGTGCGGCGCGCCGCCACGTGGGTCAGACGCACAACACAGCTGCTCGTTGCACCGCCTGTCATTCGTTTGGTTCGTGCGGCCTCCGACACTCGCGGGAGACGCACCTTGTTATTGTTGTCCGTCGCAGGGATTGCGCGCGGCCGGGCGGCGGGTGGACTGCGCGGGGTGTGGCAGTGTCCTGCTGGACCGAGAGAAGCGTTCTCACCTGCCTGACACGCGTCGCGCTTCTAGATATTTGCGTAATTCGCACGGTGCTTAATCGGCTGTCACCTTCCGTCCCGACTTGTCCCGACTTTGCTCGACTGCCGCTCGCTGCCGCTCGGGTCGCGGTCCATATGACAGCACAAGCACGAGGAACATCTGCGAGATGGGCGCGGGCCGAACCGGCGTGTCCGAGGCGACGTGTGCGGCCGTTCGGAGCTACCAGAGCAGCTCTGTGCCGCGCCGTGCCGTGGAAAGGTGCGAAAACATGCACACAAGACACAGGCTTTTCGACAAAGTATCCATCTCTTGTAGCGACGAAAGGTAAATTTTTGTTTACAAATTTGCCGTTGTGCACTGCTACAAAACAATATGCCCTGACGTATTTCACAACATTTCTGTCACTTCATACTGTTTTGTTATTTCCAGAGACTCTTTGCAAGTCTTCCTTGGCGCACTCTTTTCAAACTGAGTTCCTTAATATCGTATCTTACGATAGTTTAAAATCAGTATGGAAGCATCTTTGTCACATGAGAAAGGTAGCATGAAAAAACGGCTGGCAGGGGTAGCGACAAGAAAGCAAGAAATGAAGACAGCCAGAGTTCCCAGGCGGTCGCCGATCCGAATATAAACGTTGTTGCTTATCTTCGGTGGTCGGACGGGAACAGGTTTTTTTTAATGTAGTTAGTTTTTGGAATTTAGCGCTCCTACAAAACAGTAGGCTCTGACGCATTTCAAGAGCACATCTGTCGATTCGCAGTGTTTCGTTATTTTCAACGAGTTCCTAGCACTCTTCCTCCGCGCATTATTGTACAAACTGAGTTCATTACTGTAATTTCGCATCTTACGTTTAATACAGTAGTTTAAAATGCTTGTGGAAGCATCTTCGTCGCACCTGAGAGTTTGTATGAAAAGAGGGCTGGCAGGTGTAGTGACATAAAATTTAAAAGAAGAGAGGGAGCCAACAGCACCCGGTGTTCCCAGGCGGTCACCCATCCAAGTACTAACCGGGCCCAATGTTGCTTAACTTCGGTGATCGGACGAGAACCGGTGTATTCAACATGGTATGGCCGTTGGCGTCCTTATACTGTAGCCGCACGGCACAAGAAGGCTTCGCCTCTCCTCCCAATACACGCAATCGCCATTTTCGGTGGCACATTTGACGCAAAGCACGTCCTTCCACCTCGAAGGCGACGCGCAGTGCGGCGCGGGGTGTGGCAGTGTCCTGCTGGACCGAGAGAAGCGTTCTCACCTGCCTGACACGCGTCGCGCTTCTAGATATTTGCGTAATTCGCACGGTGCATAATCGGCTGTCACCTTCCGTCCCGACTTGTCCCGACTTTGCTCGACTGCCGCTCGCTGCCGCTCGGGTCGCGGTCCATATGACAGCACAAGCACGAGGAACATCTGCGAGATGGGCGCGGGCCGAACCGGCGTGTCCGAGGCGACGTGTGCGGCCGTTCGGAGCTACCAGAGCAGCTCTGTGCCGCGCCGTGCCGTGGAAAGGTGCGAAAACATGCACACAAGACACAGGCTTTTCGACAAAGTATCCATCTCTTGTAGCGACGAAAGGTAAATTTTTGTTTACAAATTTGCCGTTGTGCACTGCTACAAAACAATATGCCCTGACGTATTTCACAACATTTCTGTCACTTCATACTGTTTTGTTATTTCCAGAGACTCTTTGCAAGTCTTCCTTGGCGCACTCTTTTCAAACTGAGTTCCTTAATATCGTATCTTACGATAGTTTAAAATCAGTATGGAAGCATCTTTGTCACATGAGAAAGGTAGCATGAAAAAACGGCTGGCAGGGGTAGCGACAAGAAAGCAAGAAATGAAGACAGCCAGAGTTCCCAGGCGGTCGCCGATCCGAATATAAACGTTGTTGCTTATCTTCGGTGGTCGGACGGGAACAGGTTTTTTTTAATGTAGTTAGTTTTTGGAATTTAGCGCTCCTACAAAACAGTAGGCTCTGACGCATTTCAAGAGCACATCTGTCGATTCGCAGTGTTTCGTTATTTTCAACGAGTTCCTAGCACTCTTCCTCCGCGCATTCTTGTACAAACTGAGTTCATTACTGTAATTTCGCATCTTACGTTTAATACAGTAGTTTAAAATGCTTGTGGAAGCATCTTCGTCGCACCTGAGAGTTTGTATGAAAAGAGGGCTGGCAGGTGTAGTGACATAAAATTTAAAAGAAGAGAGGGAGCCAACAGCACCCGGTGTTCCCAGGCGGTCACCCATCCAAGTACTAACCGGGCCCGATGTTGCTTAACTTCGGTGATCGGACGAGAACCGGTGTATTCAACATGGTATGGCCGTTGGCGTCCTTATACTGTAGCCGCACGGCACAAGAAGGCTTCGCCTCTCCTCCCAATACACGCAATCGCCATTTTCGGTGGCACATTTGACGCAAAGCACGTCCTTCCACCTCGAAGGCGACGCGCAGTGCGGCGCGGGGTGTGGCAGTGTCCTGCTGGACCGAGAGAAGCGTTCTCACCTGCCTGACACGCGTCGCGCTTCTAGATATTTGCGTAATTCGCACGGTGCATAATCGGCTGTCACCTTCCGTCCCGACTTGTCCCGACTTTGCTCGACTGCCGCTCGCTGCCGCTCGGGTCGCGGTCCATATGACAGCACAAGCACGAGGAACATCTGCGAGATGGGCGCGGGCCGAACCGGCGTGTCCGAGGCGACGTGTGCGGCCGTTCGGAGCTACCAGAGCAGCTCTGTGCCGCGCCGTGCCGTGGAAAGGTGCGAAAACATGCACACAAGACACAGGCTTTTCGACAAAGTATCCATCTCTTGTAGCGACGAAAGGTAAATTTTTGTTTACAAATTTGCCGTTGTGCACTGCTATAAAACAATATGCCCTGACGTATTTCACAACATTTCTGTCACTTCATACTGTTTTGTTATTTCCAGAGACTCTTTGCAAGTCTTCCTTGGCGCACTCTTTTCAAACTGAGTTCCTTAATATCGTATCTTACGATAGTTTAAAATCAGTATGGAAGCATCTTTGTCACATGAGAAAGGTAGCATGAAAAAACGGCTGGCAGGGGTAGCGACAAGAAAGCAAGAAATGAAGACAGCCAGAGTTCCCAGGCGGTCGCCGATCCGAATATAAACGTTGTTGCTTATCTTCGGTGGTCGGACGGGAACAGGTTTTTTTTAATGTAGTTAGTTTTTGGAATTTAGCGCTCCTACAAAACAGTAGGCTCTGACGCATTTCAAGAGCACATCTGTCGATTCGCAGTGTTTCGTTATTTTCAACGAGTTCCTAGCACTCTTCCTCCGCGCATTCTTGTACAAACTGAGTTCATTACTGTAATTTCGCATCTTACGTTTAATACAGTAGTTTAAAATGCTTGTGGAAGCATCTTCGTCGCACCTGAGAGTTTGTATGAAAAGAGGGCTGGCAGGTGTAGTGACATAAAATTTAAAAGAAGAGAGGGAGCCAACAGCACCCGGTGTTCCCAGGCGGTCACCCATCCAAGTACTAACCGGGCCCGATGTTGCTTAACTTCGGTGATCGGACGAGAACCGGTGTATTCAACATGGTATGGCCGTTGGCGTCCTTATACTGTAGCCGCACGGCACAAGAAGGCTTCGCCTCTCCTCCCAATACACGCAATCGCCATTTTCGGTGGCACATTTGACGCAAAGCACGTCCTTCCACCTCGAAGGCGACGCGCAGTGCGGCGCGCCGCCACGTGGGTCAGACGCACAACACAGCTGCTCGTTGCACCGCCTGTCATTCGTTTGGTTCGTGCGGCCTCCGACACTCGCGGGAGACGCACCTTGTTATTGTTGTCCGTCGCAGGGATTGCGCGCGGCCGGGCGGCGGGTGGACTGCGCGGGGTGTGGCAGTGTCCTGCTGGACCGAGAGAAGCGTTCTCACCTGCCTGACACGCGTCGCGCTTCTAGATATTTGCGTAATTCGCACGGTGCATAATCGGCTGTCACCTTCCGTCCCGACTTGTCCCGACTTTGCTCGACTGCCGCTCGCTGCCGCTCGGGTCGCGGTCCATATGACAGCACAAGCACGAGGAACATCTGCGAGATGGGCGCGGGCCGAACCGGCGTGTCCGAGGCGACGTGTGCGGCCGTTCGGAGCTACCAGAGCAGCTCTGTGCCGCGCCGTGCCGTGGAAAGGTGCGAAAACATGCACACAAGACACAGGCTTTTCGACAAAGTATCCATCTCTTGTAGCGACGAAAGGTAAATTTTTGTTTACAAATTTGCCGTTGTGCACTGCTACAAAACAATATGCCCTGACGTATTTCACAACATTTCTGTCACTTCATACTGTTTTGTTATTTCCAGAGACTCTTTGCAAGTCTTCCTTGGCGCACTCTTTTCAAACTGAGTTCCTTAATATCGTATCTTACGATAGTTTAAAATCAGTATGGAAGCATCTTTGTCACATGAGAAAGGTAGCATGAAAAAACGGCTGGCAGGGGTAGCGACAAGAAAGCAAGAAATGAAGACAGCCAGAGTTCCCAGGCGGTCGCCGATCCGAATATAAACGTTGTTGCTTATCTTCGGTGGTCGGACGGGAACAGGTTTTTTTTAATGTAGTTAGTTTTTGGAATTTAGCGCTCCTACAAAACAGTAGGCTCTGACGCATTTCAAGAGCACATCTGTCGATTCGCAGTGTTTCGTTATTTTCAACGAGTTCCTAGCACTCTTCCTCCGCGCATTATTGTACAAACTGAGTTCATTACTGTAATTTCGCATCTTACGTTTAATACAGTAGTTTAAAATGCTTGTGGAAGCATCTTCGTCGCACCTGAGAGTTTGTATGAAAAGAGGGCTGGCAGGTGTAGTGACATAAAATTTAAAAGAAGAGAGGGAGCCAACAGCACCCGGTGTTCCCAGGCGGTCACCCATCCAAGTACTAACCGGGCCCGATGTTGCTTAACTTCGGTGATCGGACGAGAACCGGTGTATTCAACATGGTATGGCCGTTGGCGTCCTTATACTGTAGCCGCACGGCACAAGAAGGCTTCGCCTCTCCTCCCAATACACGCAATCGCCATTTTCGGTGGCACATTTGACGCAAAGCACGTCCTTCCACCTCGAAGGCGACGCGCAGTGCGGCGCGGGGTGTGGCAGTGTCCTGCTGGACCGAGAGAAGCGTTCTCACCTGCCTGACACGCGTCGCGCTTCTAGATATTTGCGTAATTCGCATGGTGCATAATCGGCTGTCACCTTCCGTCCCGACTTGTCCCGACTTTGCTCGACTGCCGCTCGCTGCCGCTCGGGTCGCGGTCCATATGACAGCACAAGCACGAGGAACATCTGCGAGATGGGCGCGGGCCGAACCGGCGTGTCCGAGGCGACGTGTGCGGCCGTTCGGAGCTACCAGAGCAGCTCTGTGCCGCGCCGTGCCGTGGAAAGGTGCGAAAACATGCACACAAGACACAGGCTTTTCGACAAAGTATCCATCTCTTGTAGCGACGAAAGGTAAATTTTTGTTTACAAATTTGCCGTTGTGCACTGCTACAAAACAATATGCCCTGACGTATTTCACAACATTTCTGTCACTTCATACTGTTTTGTTATTTCCAGAGACTCTTTGCAAGTCTTCCTTGGCGCACTCTTTTCAAACTGAGTTCCTTAATATCGTATCTTACGATAGTTTAAAATCAGTATGGAAGCATCTTTGTCACATGAGAAAGGTAGCATGAAAAAACGGCTGGCAGGGGTAGCGACAAGAAAGCAAGAAATGAAGACAGCCAGAGTTCCCAGGCGGTCGCCGATCCGAATATAAACGTTGTTGCTTATCTTCGGTGGTCGGACGGGAACAGGTTTTTTTTAATGTAGTTAGTTTTTGGAATTTAGCGCTCCTACAAAACAGTAGGCTCTGACGCATTTCAAGAGCACATCTGTCGATTCGCAGTGTTTCGTTATTTTCAACGAGTTCCTAGCACTCTTCCTCCGCGCATTCTTGTACAAACTGAGTTCATTACTGTAATTTCGCATCTTACGTTTAATACAGTAGTTTAAAATGCTTGTGGAAGCATCTTCGTCGCACCTGAGAGTTTGTATGAAAAGAGGGCTGGCAGGTGTAGTGACATAAAATTTAAAAGAAGAGAGGGAGCCAACAGCACCCGGTGTTCCCAGGCGGTCACCCATCCAAGTACTAACCGGGCCCGATGTTGCTTAACTTCGGTGATCGGACGAGAACCGGTGTATTCAACATGGTATGGCCGTTGGCGTCCTTATACTGTAGCCGCACGGCACAAGAAGGCTTCGCCTCTCCTCCCAATACACGCAATCGCCATTTTCGGTGGCACATTTGACGCAAAGCACGTCCTTCCACCTCGAAGGCGACGCGCAGTGCGGCGCGCCGCCACGTGGGTCAGACGCACAACACAGCTGCTCGTTGCACCGCCTGTCATTCGTTTGGTTCGTGCGGCCTCCGACACTCGCGGGAGACGCACCTTGTTATTGTTGTCCGTCGCAGGGATTGCGCGCGGCCGGGCGGCGGGTGGACTGCGCGGGGTGTGGCAGTGTCCTGCTGGACCGAGAGAAGCGTTCTCACCTGCCTGACACGCGTCGCGCTTCTAGATATTTGCGTAATTCGCACGGTGCATAATCGGCTGTCACCTTCCGTCCCGACTTGTCCCGACTTTGCTCGACTGCCGCTCGCTGCCGCTCGGGTCGCGGTCCATATGACAGCACAAGCACGAGGAACATCTGCGAGATGGGCGCGGGCCGAACCGGCGTGTCCGAGGCGACGTGTGCGGCCGTTCGGAGCTACCAGAGCAGCTCTGTGCCGCGCCGTGCCGTGGAAAGGTGCGAAAACATGCACACAAGACACAGGCTTTTCGACAAAGTATCCATCTCTTGTAGCGACGAAAGGTAAATTTTTGTTTACAAATTTGCCGTTGTGCACTGCTACAAAACAATATGCCCTGACGTATTTCACAACATTTCTGTCACTTCATACTGTTTTGTTATTTCCAGAGACTCTTTGCAAGTCTTCCTTGGCGCACTCTTTTCAAACTGAGTTCCTTAATATCGTATCTTACGATAGTTTAAAATCAGTATGGAAGCATCTTTGTCACATGAGAAAGGTAGCATGAAAAAACGGCTGGCAGGGGTAGCGACAAGAAAGCAAGAAATGAAGACAGCCAGAGTTCCCAGGCGGTCGCCGATCCGAATATAAACGTTGTTGCTTATCTTCGGTGGTCGGACGGGAACAGGTTTTTTTTAATGTAGTTAGTTTTTGGAATTTAGCGCTCCTACAAAACAGTAGGCTCTGACGCATTTCAAGAGCACATCTGTCGATTCGCAGTGTTTCGTTATTTTCAACGAGTTCCTAGCACTCTTCCTCCGCGCATTATTGTACAAACTGAGTTCATTACTGTAATTTCGCATCTTACGTTTAATACAGTAGTTTAAAATGCTTGTGGAAGCATCTTCGTCGCACCTGAGAGTTTGTATGAAAAGAGGGCTGGCAGGTGTAGTGACATAAAATTTAAAAGAAGAGAGGGAGCCAACAGCACCCGGTGTTCCCAGGCGGTCACCCATCCAAGTACTAACCGGGCCCGATGTTGCTTAACTTCGGTGATCGGACGAGAACCGGTGTATTCAACATGGTATGGCCGTTGGCGTCCTTATACTGTAGCCGCACGGCACAAGAAGGCTTCGCCTCTCCTCCCAATACACGCAATCGCCATTTTCGGTGGCACATTTGACGCAAAGCACGTCCTTCCACCTCGAAGGCGACGCGCAGTGCGGCGCGGGGTGTGGCAGTGTCCTGCTGGACCGAGAGAAGCGTTCTCACCTGCTTGACACGCGTCGCGCTTCTAGATATTTGCGTAATTCGCATGGTGCATAATCGGCTGTCACCTTCCGTCCCGACTTGTCCCGACTTTGCTCGACTGCCGCTCGCTGCCGCTCGGGTCGCGGTCCATATGACAGCACAAGCACGAGGAACATCTGCGAGATGGGCGCGGGCCGAACCGGCGTGTCCGAGGCGACGTGTGCGGCCGTTCGGAGCTACCAGAGCAGCTCTGTGCCGCGCCGTGCCGTGGAAAGGTGCGAAAACATGCACACAAGACACAGGCTTTTCGACAAAGTATCCATCTCTTGTAGCGACGAAAGGTAAATTTTTGTTTACAAATTTGCCGTTGTGCACTGCTACAAAACAATATGCCCTGACGTATTTCACAACATTTCTGTCACTTCATACTGTTTTGTTATTTCCAGAGACTCTTTGCAAGTCTTCCTTGGCGCACTCTTTTCAAACTGAGTTCCTTAATATCGTATCTTACGATAGTTTAAAATCAGTATGGAAGCATCTTTGTCACATGAGAAAGGTAGCATGAAAAAACGGCTGGCAGGGGTAGCGACAAGAAAGCAAGAAATGAAGACAGCCAGAGTTCCCAGGCGGTCGCCGATCCGAATATAAACGTTGTTGCTTATCTTCGGTGGTCGGACGGGAACAGGTTTTTTTTAATGTAGTTAGTTTTTGGAATTTAGCGCTCCTACAAAACAGTAGGCTCTGACGCATTTCAAGAGCACATCTGTCGATTCGCAGTGTTTCGTTATTTTCAACGAGTTCCTAGCACTCTTCCTCCGCGCATTCTTGTACAAACTGAGTTCATTACTGTAATTTCGCATCTTACGTTTAATACAGTAGTTTAAAATGCTTGTGGAAGCATCTTCGTCGCACCTGAGAGTTTGTATGAAAAGAGGGCTGGCAGGTGTAGTGACATAAAATTTAAAAGAAGAGAGGGAGCCAACAGCACCCGGTGTTCCCAGGCGGTCACCCATCCAAGTACTAACCGGGCCCGATGTTGCTTAACTTCGGTGATCGGACGAGAACCGGTGTATTCAACATGGTATGGCCGTTGGCGTCCTTATACTGTAGCCGCACGGCACAAGAAGGCTTCGCCTCTCCTCCCAATACACGCAATCGCCATTTTCGGTGGCACATTTGACGCAAAGCACGTCCTTCCACCTCGAAGGCGACGCGCAGTGCGGCGCGCCGCCACGTGGGTCAGACGCACAACACAGCTGCTCGTTGCACCGCCTGTCATTCGTTTGGTTCGTGCGGCCTCCGACACTCGCGGGAGACGCACCTTGTTATTGTTGTCCGTCGCAGGGATTGCGCGCGGCCGGGCGGCGGGTGGACTGCGCGGGGTGTGGCAGTGTCCTGCTGGACCGAGAGAAGCGTTCTCACCTGCCTGACACGCGTCGCGCTTCTAGATATTTGCGTAATTCGCACGGTGCATAATCGGCTGTCACCTTCCGTCCCGACTTGTCCCGACTTTGCTCGACTGCCGTTCGCTGCCGCTCGGGTCGCGGTCCATATGACAGCACAAGCACGAGGAACATCTGCGAGATGGGCGCGGGCCGAACCGGCGTGTCCGAGGCGACGTGTGCGGCCGTTCGGAGCTACCAGAGCAGCTCTGTGCCGCGCCGTGCCGTGGAAAGGTGCGAAAACATGCACACAAGACACAGGCTTTTCGACAAAGTATCCATCTCTTGTAGCGACGAAAGGTAAATTTTTGTTTACAAATTTGCCGTTGTGCACTGCTACAAAACAATATGCCCTGACGTATTTCACAACATTTCTGTCACTTCATACTGTTTTGTTATTTCCAGAGACTCTTTGCAAGTCTTCCTTGGCGCACTCTTTTCAAACTGAGTTCCTTAATATCGTATCTTACGATAGTTTAAAATCAGTATGGAAGCATCTTTGTCACATGAGAAAGGTAGCATGAAAAAACGGCTGGCAGGGGTAGCGACAAGAAAGCAAGAAATGAAGACAGCCAGAGTTCCCAGGCGGTCGCCGATCCGAATATAAACGTTGTTGCTTATCTTCGGTGGTCGGACGGGAACAGGTTTTTTTTAATGTAGTTAGTTTTTGGAATTTAGCGCTCCTACAAAACAGTAGGCTCTGACGCATTTCAAGAGCACATCTGTCGATTCGCAGTGTTTCGTTATTTTCAACGAGTTCCTAGCACTCTTCCTCCGCGCATTCTTGTACAAACTGAGTTCATTACTGTAATTTCGCATCTTACGTTTAATACAGTAGTTTAAAATGCTTGTGGAAGCATCTTCGTCGCACCTGAGAGTTTGTATGAAAAGAGGGCTGGCAGGTGTAGTGACATAAAATTTAAAAGAAGAGAGGGAGCCAACAGCACCCGGTGTTCCCAGGCGGTCACCCATCCAAGTACTAACCGGGCCCGATGTTGCTTAACTTCGGTGATCGGACGAGAACCGGTGTATTCAACATGGTATGGCCGTTGGCGTCCTTATACTGTAGCCGCACGGCACAAGAAGGCTTCGCCTCTCCTCCCAATACACGCAATCGCCATTTTCGGTGGCACATTTGACGCAAAGCACGTCCTTCCACCTCGAAGGCGACGCGCAGTGCGGCGCGCCGCCACGTGGGTCAGACGCACAACACAGCTGCTCGTTGCACCGCCTGTCATTCGTTTGGTTCGTGCGGCCTCCGACACTCGCGGGAGACGCACCTTGTTATTGTTGTCCGTCGCAGGGATTGCGCGCGGCCGGGCGGCGGGTGGACTGCGCGGGGTGTGGCAGTGTCCTGCTGGACCGAGAGAAGCGTTCTCACCTGCCTGACACGCGTCGCGCTTCTAGATATTTGCGTAATTCGCACGGTGCATAATCGGCTGTCACCTTCCGTCCCGACTTGTCCCGACTTTGCTCGACTGCCGCTCGCTGCCGCTCGGGTCGCGGTCCATATGACAGCACAAGCACGAGGAACATCTGCGAGATGGGCGCGGGCCGAACCGGCGTGTCCGAGGCGACGTGTGCGGCCGTTCGGAGCTACCAGAGCAGCTCTGTGCCGCGCCGTGCCGTGGAAAGGTGCGAAAACATGCACACAAGACACAGGCTTTTCGACAAAGTATCCATCTCTTGTAGCGACGAAAGGTAAATTTTTGTTTACAAATTTGCCGTTGTGCACTGCTACAAAACAATATGCCCTGACGTATTTCACAACATTTCTGTCACTTCATACTGTTTTGTTATTTCCAGAGACTCTTTGCAAGTCTTCCTTGGCGCACTCTTTTCAAACTGAGTTCCTTAATATCGTATCTTACGATAGTTTAAAATCAGTATGGAAGCATCTTTGTCACATGAGAAAGGTAGCATGAAAAAACGGCTGGCAGGGGTAGCGACAAGAAAGCAAGAAATGAAGACAGCCAGAGTTCCCAGGCGGTCGCCGATCCGAATATAAACGTTGTTGCTTATCTTCGGTGGTCGGACGGGAACAGGTTTTTTTTAATGTAGTTAGTTTTTGGAATTTAGCGCTCCTACAAAACAGTAGGCTCTGACGCATTTCAAGAGCACATCTGTCGATTCGCAGTGTTTCGTTATTTTCAACGAGTTCCTAGCACTCTTCCTCCGCGCATTCTTGTACAAACTGAGTTCATTACTGTAATTTCGCATCTTACGTTTAATACAGTAGTTTAAAATGCTTGTGGAAGCATCTTCGTCGCACCTGAGAGTTTGTATGAAAAGAGGGCTGGCAGGTGTAGTGACATAAAATTTAAAAGAAGAGAGGGAGCCAACAGCACCCGGTGTTCCCAGGCGGTCACCCATCCAAGTACTAACCGGGACCGATGTTGCTTAACTTCGGTGATCGGACGAGAACCGGTGTATTCAACATGGTATGGCCGTTGGCGTCCTTATACTGTAGCCGCACGGCACAAGAAGGCTTCGCCTCTCCTCCCAATACACGCAATCGCCATTTTCGGTGGCACATTTGACGCAAAGCACGTCCTTCCACCTCGAAGGCGACGCGCAGTGCGGCGCGGGGTGTGGCAGTGTCCTGCTGGACCGAGAGAAGCGTTCTCACCTGCCTGACACGCGTCGCGCTTCTAGATATTTGCGTAATTCGCACGGTGCATAATCGGCTGTCACCTTCCGTCCCGACTTGTCCCGACTTTGCTCGACTGCCGCTCGTTGCCGCTCGGGTCGCGGTCCATATGACAGCACAAGCACGAGGAACATCTGCGAGATGGGCGCGGGCCGAACCGGCGTGTCCGAGGCGACGTGTGCGGCCGTTCGGAGCTACCAGAGCAGCTCTGTGCCGCGCCGTGCCGTGGAAAGGTGCGAAAACATGCACACAAGACACAGGCTTTTCGACAAAGTATCCATCTCTTGTAGCGACGAAAGGTAAATTTTTGTTTACAAATTTGCCGTTGTGCACTGCTACAAAACAATATGCCCTGACGTATTTCACAACATTTCTGTCACTTCATACTGTTTTGTTATTTCCAGAGACTCTTTGCAAGTCTTCCTTGGCGCACTCTTTTCAAACTGAGTTCCTTAATATCGTATCTTACGATAGTTTAAAATCAGTATGGAAGCATCTTTGTCACATGAGAAAGGTAGCATGAAAAAACGGCTGGCAGGGGTAGCGACAAGAAAGCAAGAAATGAAGACAGCCAGAGTTCCCAGGCGGTCGCCGATCCGAATATAAACGTTGTTGCTTATCTTCGGTGGTCGGACGGGAACAGGTTTTTTTTTAATGTAGTTAGTTTTTGGAATTTAGCGCTCCTACAAAACAGTAGGCTCTGACGCATTTCAAGAGCACATCTGTCGATTCGCAGTGTTTCGTTATTTTCAACGAGTTCCTAGCACTCTTCCTCCGCGCATTCTTGTACAAACTGAGTTCATTACTGTAATTTCGCATCTTACGTTTAATACAGTAGTTTAAAATGCTTGTGGAAGCATCTTCGTCGCACCTGAGAGTTTGTATGAAAAGAGGGCTGGCAGGTGTAGTGACATAAAATTTAAAAGAAGAGAGGGAGCCAACAGCACCCGGTGTTCCCAGGCGGTCACCCATCCAAGTACTAACCGGGCCCGATGTTGCTTAACTTCGGTGATCGGACGAGAACCGGTGTATTCAACATGGTATGGCCGTTGGCGTCCTTATACTGTAGCCGCACGGCACAAGAAGGCTTCGCCTCTCCTCCCAATACACGCAATCGCCATTTTCGGTGGCACATTTGACGCAAAGCACGTCCTTCCACCTCGAAGGCGACGCGCAGTGCGGCGCGCCGCCACGTGGGTCAGACGCACAACACAGCTGCTCGTTGCACCGCCTGTCATTCGTTTGGTTCGTGCGGCCTCCGACACTCGCGGGAGACGCACCTTGTTATTGTTGTCCGTCGCAGGGATTGCGCGCGGCCGGGCGGCGGGTGGACTGCGCGGGGTGTGGCAGTGTCCTGCTGGACCGAGAGAAGCGTTCTCACCTGCCTGACACGCGTCGCGCTTCTAGATATTTGCGTAATTCGCACGGTGCATAATCGGCTGTCACCTTCCGTCCCGACTTGTCCCGACTTTGCTCGACTGCCGCTCGCTGCCGCTCGGGTCGCGGTCCATATGACAGCACAAGCACGAGGAACATCTGCGAGATGGGCGCGGGCCGAACCGGCGTGTCCGAGGCGACGTGTGCGGCCGTTCGGAGCTACCAGAGCAGCTCTGTGCCGCGCCGTGCCGTGGAAAGGTGCGAAAACATGCACACAAGACACAGGCTTTTCGACAAAGTATCCATCTCTTGTAGCGACGAAAGGTAAATTTTTGTTTACAAATTTGCCGTTGTGCACTGCTACAAAACAATATGCCCTGACGTATTTCACAACATTTCTGTCACTTCATACTGTTTTGTTATTTCCAGAGACTCTTTGCAAGTCTTCCTTGGCGCACTCTTTTCAAACTGAGTTCCTTAATATCGTATCTTACGATAGTTTAAAATCAGTATGGAAGCATCTTTGTCACATGAGAAAGGTAGCATGAAAAAACGGCTGGCAGGGGTAGCGACAAGAAAGCAAGAAATGAAGACAGCCAGAGTTCCCAGGCGGTCGCCGATCCGAATATAAACGTTGTTGCTTATCTTCGGTGGTCGGACGGGAACAGGTTTTTTTTAATGTAGTTAGTTTTTGGAATTTAGCGCTCCTACAAAACAGTAGGCTCTGACGCATTTCAAGAGCACATCTGTCGATTCGCAGTGTTTCGTTATTTTCAACGAGTTCCTAGCACTCTTCCTCCGCGCATTCTTGTACAAACTGAGTTCATTACTGTAATTTCGCATCTTACGTTTAATACAGTAGTTTAAAATGCTTGTGGAAGCATCTTCGTCGCACCTGAGAGTTTGTATGAAAAGAGGGCTGGCAGGTGTAGTGACATAAAATTTAAAAGAAGAGAGGGAGCCAACAGCACCCGGTGTTCCCAGGCGGTCACCCATCCAAGTACTAACCGGGCCCGATGTTGCTTAACTTCGGTGATCGGACGAGAACCGGTGTATTCAACATGGTATGGCCGTTGGCGTCCTTATACTGTAGCCGCACGGCACAAGAAGGCTTCGCCTCTCCTCCCAATACACGCAATCGCCATTTTCGGTGGCACATTTGACGCAAAGCACGTCCTTCCACCTCGAAGGCGACGCGCAGTGCGGCGCGCCGCCACGTGGGTCAGACGCACAACACAGCTGCTCGTTGCACCGCCTGTCATTCGTTTGGTTCGTGCGGCCTCCGACACTCGCGGGAGACGCACCTTGTTATTGTTGTCCGTCGCAGGGATTGCGCGCGGCCGGGCGGCGGGTGGACTGCGCGGGGTGTGGCAGTGTCCTGCTGGACCGAGAGAAGCGTTCTCACCTGCCTGACACGCGTCGCGCTTCTAGATATTTGCGTAATTCGCACGGTGCATAATCGGCTGTCACCTTCCGTCCCGACTTGTCCCGACTTTGCTCGACTGCCGCTCGCTGCCGCTCGGGTCGCGGTCCATATGACAGCACAAGCACGAGGAACATCTGCGAGATGGGCGCGGGCCGAACCGGCGTGTCCGAGGCGACGTGTGCGGCCGTTCGGAGCTACCAGAGCAGCTCTGTGCCGCGCCGTGCCGTGGAAAGGTGCGAAAACATGCACACAAGACACAGGCTTTTCGACAAAGTATCCATCTCTTGTAGCGACGAAAGGTAAATTTTTGTTTACAAATTTGCCGTTGTGCACTGCTACAAAACAATATGCCCTGACGTATTTCACAACATTTCTGTCACTTCATACTGTTTTGTTATTTCCAGAGACTCTTTGCAAGTCTTCCTTGGCGCACTCTTTTCAAACTGAGTTCCTTAATATCGTATCTTACGATAGTTTAAAATCAGTATGGAAGCATCTTTGTCACATGAGAAAGGTAGCATGAAAAAACGGCTGGCAGGGGTAGCGACAAGAAAGCAAGAAATGAAGACAGCCAGAGTTCCCAGGCGGTCGCCGATCCGAATATAAACGTTGTTGCTTATCTTCGGTGGTCGGACGGGAACAGGTTTTTTTTAATGTAGTTAGTTTTTGGAATTTAGCGCTCCTACAAAACAGTAGGCTCTGACGCATTTCAAGAGCACATCTGTCGATTCGCAGTGTTTCGTTATTTTCAACGAGTTCCTAGCACTCTTCCTCCGCGCATTCTTGTACAAACTGAGTTCATTACTGTAATTTCGCATCTTACGTTTAATACAGTAGTTTAAAATGCTTGTGGAAGCATCTTCGTCGCACCTGAGAGTTTGTATGAAAAGAGGGCTGGCAGGTGTAGTGACATAAAATTTAAAAGAAGAGAGGGAGCCAACAGCACCCGGTGTTCCCAGGCGGTCACCCATCCAAGTACTAACCGGGCCCGATGTTGCTTAACTTCGGTGATCGGACGAGAACCGGTGTATTCAACATGGTATGGCCGTTGGCGTCCTTATACTGTAGCCGCACGGCACAAGAAGGCTTCGCCTCTCCTCCCAATACACGCAATCGCCATTTTCGGTGGCACATTTGACGCAAAGCACGTCCTTCCACCTCGAAGGCGACGCGCAGTGCGGCGCGCCGCCACGTGGGTCAGACGCACAACACAGCTGCTCGTTGCACCGCCTGTCATTCGTTTGGTTCGTGCGGCCTCCGACACTCGCGGGAGACGCACCTTGTTATTGTTGTCCGTCGCAGGGATTGCGCGCGGCCGGGCGGCGGGTGGACTGCGCGGGGTGTGGCAGTGTCCTGCTGGACCGAGAGAAGCGTTCTCACCTGCCTGACACGCGTCGCGCTTCTAGATATTTGCGTAATTCGCACGGTGCTTAATCGGCTGTCACCTTCCGTCCCGACTTGTCCCGACTTTGCTCGACTGCCGCTCGCTGCCGCTCGGGTCGCGGTCCATATGACAGCACAAGCACGAGGAACATCTGCGAGATGGGCGCGGGCCGAACCGGCGTGTCCGAGGCGACGTGTGCGGCCGTTCGGAGCTACCAGAGCAGCTCTGTGCCGCGCCGTGCCGTGGAAAGGTGCGAAAACATGCACACAAGACACAGGCTTTTCGACAAAGTATCCATCTCTTGTAGCGACGAAAGGTAAATTTTTGTTTACAAATTTGCCGTTGTGCACTGCTACAAAACAATATGCCCTGACGTATTTCACAACATTTCTGTCACTTCATACTGTTTTGTTATTTCCAGAGACTCTTTGCAAGTCTTCCTTGGCGCACTCTTTTCAAACTGAGTTCCTTAATATCGTATCTTACGATAGTTTAAAATCAGTATGGAAGCATCTTTGTCACATGAGAAAGGTAGCATGAAAAAACGGCTGGCAGGGGTAGCGACAAGAAAGCAAGAAATGAAGACAGCCAGAGTTCCCAGGCGGTCGCCGATCCGAATATAAACGTTGTTGCTTATCTTCGGTGGTCGGACGGGAACAGGTTTTTTTTAATGTAGTTAGTTTTTGGAATTTAGCGCTCCTACAAAACAGTAGGCTCTGACGCATTTCAAGAGCACATCTGTCGATTCGCAGTGTTTCGTTATTTTCAACGAGTTCCTAGCACTCTTCCTCCGCGCATTCTTGTACAAACTGAGTTCATTACTGTAATTTCGCATCTTACGTTTAATACAGTAGTTTAAAATGCTTGTGGAAGCATCTTCGTCGCACCTGAGAGTTTGTATGAAAAGAGGGCTGGCAGGTGTAGTGACATAAAATTTAAAAGAAGAGAGGGAGCCAACAGCACCCGGTGTTCCCAGGCGGTCACCCATCCAAGTACTAACCGGGCCCGATGTTGCTTAACTTCGGTGATCGGACGAGAACCGGTGTATTCAACATGGTATGGCCGTTGGCGTCCTTATACTGTAGCCGCACGGCACAAGAAGGCTTCGCCTCTCCTCCCAATACACGCAATCGCCATTTTCGGTGGCACATTTGACGCAAAGCACGTCCTTCCACCTCGAAGGCGACGCGCAGTGCGGCGCGCCGCCACGTGGGTCAGACGCACAACACAGCTGCTCGTTGCACCGCCTGTCATTCGTTTGGTTCGTGCGGCCTCCGACACTCGCGGGAGACGCACCTTGTTATTGTTGTCCGTCGCAGGGATTGCGCGCGGCCGGGCGGCGGGTGGACTGCGCGGGGTGTGGCAGTGTCCTGCTGGACCGAGAGAAGCGTTCTCACCTGCCTGACACGCGTCGCGCTTCTAGATATTTGCGTAATTCGCACGGTGCTTAATCGGCTGTCACCTTCCGTCCCGACTTGTCCCGACTTTGCTCGACTGCCGCTCGCTGCCGCTCGGGTCGCGGTCCATATGACAGCACAAGCACGAGGAACATCTGCGAGATGGGCGCGGGCCGAACCGGCGTGTCCGAGGCGACGTGTGCGGCCGTTCGGAGCTACCAGAGCAGCTCTGTGCCGCGCCGTGCCGTGGAAAGGTGCGAAAACATGCACACAAGACACAGGCTTTTCGACAAAGTATCCATCTCTTGTAGCGACGAAAGGTAAATTTTTGTTTACAAATTTGCCGTTGTGCACTGCTACAAAACAATATGCCCTGACGTATTTCACAACATTTCTGTCACTTCATACTGTTTTGTTATTTCCAGAGACTCTTTGCAAGTCTTCCTTGGCGCACTCTTTTCAAACTGAGTTCCTTAATATCGTATCTTACGATAGTTTAAAATCAGTATGGAAGCATCTTTGTCACATGAGAAAGGTAGCATGAAAAAACGGCTGGCAGGGGTAGCGACAAGAAAGCAAGAAATGAAGACAGCCAGAGTTCCCAGGCGGTCGCCGATCCGAATATAAACGTTGTTGCTTATCTTCGGTGGTCGGACGGGAACAGGTTTTTTTTAATGTAGTTAGTTTTTGGAATTTAGCGCTCCTACAAAACAGTAGGCTCTGACGCATTTCAAGAGCACATCTGTCGATTCGCAGTGTTTCGTTATTTTCAACGAGTTCCTAGCACTCTTCCTCCGCGCATTCTTGTACAAACTGAGTTCATTACTGTAATTTCGCATCTTACGTTTAATACAGTAGTTTAAAATGCTTGTGGAAGCATCTTCGTCGCACCTGAGAGTTTGTATGAAAAGAGGGCTGGCAGGTGTAGTGACATAAAATTTAAAAGAAGAGAGGGAGCCAACAGCACCCGGTGTTCCCAGGCGGTCACCCATCCAAGTACTAACCGGGACCGATGTTGCTTAACTTCGGTGATCGGACGAGAACCGGTGTATTCAACATGGTATGGCCGTTGGCGTCCTTATACTGTAGCCGCACGGCACAAGAAGGCTTCGCCTCTCCTCCCAATACACGCAATCGCCATTTTCGGTGGCACATTTGACGCAAAGCACGTCCTTCCACCTCGAAGGCGACGCGCAGTGCGGCGCGGGGTGTGGCAGTGTCCTGCTGGACCGAGAGAAGCGTTCTCACCTGCCTGACACGCGTCGCGCTTCTAGATATTTGCGTAATTCGCACGGTGCATAATCGGCTGTCACCTTCCGTCCCGACTTGTCCCGACTTTGCTCGACTGCCGCTCGTTGCCGCTCGGGTCGCGGTCCATATGACAGCACAAGCACGAGGAACATCTGCGAGATGGGCGCGGGCCGAACCGGCGTGTCCGAGGCGACGTGTGCGGCCGTTCGGAGCTACCAGAGCAGCTCTGTGCCGCGCCGTGCCGTGGAAAGGTGCGAAAACATGCACACAAGACACAGGCTTTTCGACAAAGTATCCATCTCTTGTAGCGACGAAAGGTAAATTTTTGTTTACAAATTTGCCGTTGTGCACTGCTACAAAACAATATGCCCTGACGTATTTCACAACATTTCTGTCACTTCATACTGTTTTGTTATTTCCAGAGACTCTTTGCAAGTCTTCCTTGGCGCACTCTTTTCAAACTGAGTTCCTTAATATCGTATCTTACGATAGTTTAAAATCAGTATGGAAGCATCTTTGTCACATGAGAAAGGTAGCATGAAAAAACGGCTGGCAGGGGTAGCGACAAGAAAGCAAGAAATGAAGACAGCCAGAGTTCCCAGGCGGTCGCCGATCCGAATATAAACGTTGTTGCTTATCTTCGGTGGTCGGACGGGAACAGGTTTTTTTTAATGTAGTTAGTTTTTGGAATTTAGCGCTCCTACAAAACAGTAGGCTCTGACGCATTTCAAGAGCACATCTGTCGATTCGCAGTGTTTCGTTATTTTCAACGAGTTCCTAGCACTCTTCCTCCGCGCATTCTTGTACAAACTGAGTTCATTACTGTAATTTCGCATCTTACGTTTAATACAGTAGTTTAAAATGCTTGTGGAAGCATCTTCGTCGCACCTGAGAGTTTGTATGAAAAGAGGGCTGGCAGGTGTAGTGACATAAAATTTAAAAGAAGAGAGGGAGCCAACAGCACCCGGTGTTCCCAGGCGGTCACCCATCCAAGTACTAACCGGGCCCGATGTTGCTTAACTTCGGTGATCGGACGAGAACCGGTGTATTCAACATGGTATGGCCGTTGGCGTCCTTATACTGTAGCCGCACGGCACAAGAAGGCTTCGCCTCTCCTCCCAATACACGCAATCGCCATTTTCGGTGGCACATTTGACGCAAAGCACGTCCTTCCACCTCGAAGGCGACGCGCAGTGCGGCGCGCCGCCACGTGGGTCAGACGCACAACACAGCTGCTCGTTGCACCGCCTGTCATTCGTTTGGTTCGTGCGGCCTCCGACACTCGCGGGAGACGCACCTTGTTATTGTTGTCCGTCGCAGGGATTGCGCGCGGCCGGGCGGCGGGTGGACTGCGCGGGGTGTGGCAGTGTCCTGCTGGACCGAGAGAAGCGTTCTCACCTGCCTGACACGCGTCGCGCTTCTAGATATTTGCGTAATTCGCACGGTGCATAATCGGCTGTCACCTTCCGTCCCGACTTGTCCCGACTTTGCTCGACTGCCGCTCGCTGCCGCTCGGGTCGCGGTCCATATGACAGCACAAGCACGAGGAACATCTGCGAGATGGGCGCGGGCCGAACCGGCGTGTCCGAGGCGACGTGTGCGGCCGTTCGGAGCTACCAGAGCAGCTCTGTGCCGCGCCGTGCCGTGGAAAGGTGCGAAAACATGCACACAAGACACAGGCTTTTCGACAAAGTATCCATCTCTTGTAGCGACGAAAGGTAAATTTTTGTTTACAAATTTGCCGTTGTGCACTGCTACAAA
This sequence comes from Schistocerca gregaria, assembly GCF_023897955.1. Classification (NCBI taxonomy): domain Eukaryota; kingdom Metazoa; phylum Arthropoda; class Insecta; order Orthoptera; family Acrididae; genus Schistocerca; species Schistocerca gregaria. The sequence goes on along the minus strand of NW_026061910.1, from coordinate 41,255 downwards.
ACAATATGCCCTGACGTATTTCACAACATTTCTGTCACTTCATACTGTTTTGTTATTTCCAGAGACTCTTTGCAAGTCTTCCTTGGCGCACTCTTTTCAAACTGAGTTCCTTAATATCGTATCTTACGATAGTTTAAAATCAGTATGGAAGCATCTTTGTCACATGAGAAAGGTAGCATGAAAAAACGGCTGGCAGGGGTAGCGACAAGAAAGCAAGAAATGAAGACAGCCAGAGTTCCCAGGCGGTCGCCGATCCGAATATAAACGTTGTTGCTTATCTTCGGTGGTTGGACGGGAACAGGTTTTTTTTAATGTAGTTAGTTTTTGGAATTTAGCGCTCCTACAAAACAGTAGGCTCTGACGCATTTCAAGAGCACATCTGTCGATTCGCAGTGTTTCGTTATTTTCAACGAGTTCCTAGCACTCTTCCTCCGCGCATTCTTGTACAAACTGAGTTCATTACTGTAATTTCGCATCTTACGTTTTAATACAGTAGTTTAAAATGCTTGTGGAAGCATCTTCGTCGCACCTGAGAGTTTGTATGAAAAGAGGGCTGGCAGGTGTAGTGACATAAAATTTAAAAGAAGAGAGGGAGCCAACAGCACCCGGTGTTCCCAGGCGGTCACCCATCCAAGTACTAACCGGGCCCGATGTTGCTTAACTTCGGTGATCGGACGAGAACCGGTGTATTCAACATGGTATGGCCGTTGGCGTCCTTATACTGTAGCCGCACGGCACAAGAAGGCTTCGCCTCTCCTCCCAATACACGCAATCGCCATTTTCGGTGGCACATTTGACGCAAAGCACGTCCTTCCACCTCGAAGGCGACGCGCAGTGCGGCGCGCCGCCACGTGGGTCAGACGCACAACACAGCTGCTCGTTGCACCGCCTGTCATTCGTTTGGTTCGTGCGGCCTCCGACACTCGCGGGAGACGCACCTTGTTATTGTTGTCCGTCGCAGGGATTGCGCGCGGCCGGGCGGCGGGTGGACTGCGCGGGGTGTGGCAGTGTCCTGCTGGACCGAGAGAAGCGTTCTCACCTGCCTGACACGCGTCGCGCTTCTAGATATTTGCGTAATTCGCACGGTGCATAATCGGCTGTCACCTTCCGTCCCGACTTGTCCCGACTTTGCTCGACTGCCGCTCGCTGCCGCTCGGGTCGCGGTCCATATGACAGCACAAGCACGAGGAACATCTGCGAGATGGGCGCGGGCCGAACCGGCGTGTCCGAGGCGACGTGTGCGGCCGTTCGGAGCTACCAGAGCAGCTCTGTGCCGCGCCGTGCCGTGGAAAGGTGCGAAAACATGCACACAAGACACAGGCTTTTCGACAAAGTATCCATCTCTTGTAGCGACGAAAGGTAAATTTTTGTTTACAAATTTGCCGTTGTGCACTGCTACAAAACAATATGCCCTGACGTATTTCACAACATTTCTGTCACTTCATACTGTTTTGTTATTTCCAGAGACTCTTTGCAAGTCTTCCTTGGCGCACTCTTTTCAAACTGAGTTCCTTAATATCGTATCTTACGATAGTTTAAAATCAGTATGGAAGCATCTTTGTCACATGAGAAAGGTAGCATGAAAAAACGGCTGGCAGGGGTAGCGACAAGAAAGCAAGAAATGAAGACAGCCAGAGTTCCCAGGCGGTCGCCGATCCGAATATAAACGTTGTTGCTTATCTTCGGTGGTCGGACGGGAACAGGTTTTTTTTAATGTAGTTAGTTTTTGGAATTTAGCGCTCCTACAAAACAGTAGGCTCTGACGCATTTCAAGAGCACATCTGTCGATTCGCAGTGTTTCGTTATTTTCAACGAGTTCCTAGCACTCTTCCTCCGCGCATTCTTGTACAAACTGAGTTCATTACTGTAATTTCGCATCTTACGTTTAATACAGTAGTTTAAAATGCTTGTGGAAGCATCTTCGTCGCACCTGAGAGTTTGTATGAAAAGAGGGCTGGCAGGTGTAGTGACATAAAATTTAAAAGAAGAGAGGGAGCCAACAGCACCCGGTGTTCCCAGGCGGTCACCCATCCAAGTACTAACCGGGCCCGATGTTGCTTAACTTCGGTGATCGGACGAGAACCGGTGTATTCAACATGGTATGGCCGTTGGCGTCCTTATACTGTAGCCGCACGGCACAAGAAGGCTTCGCCTCTCCTCCCAATACACGCAATCGCCATTTTCGGTGGCACATTTGACGCAAAGCACGTCCTTCCACCTCGAAGGCGACGCGCAGTGCGGCGCGCCGCCACGTGGGTCAGACGCACAACACAGCTGCTCGTTGCACCGCCTGTCATTCGTTTGGTTCGTGCGGCCTCCGACACTCGCGGGAGACGCACCTTGTTATTGTTGTCCGTCGCAGGGATTGCGCGCGGCCGGGCGGCGGGTGGACTGCGCGGGGTGTGGCAGTGTCCTGCTGGACCGAGAGAAGCGTTCTCACCTGCCTGACACGCGTCGCGCTTCTAGATATTTGCGTAATTCGCACGGTGCTTAATCGGCTGTCACCTTCCGTCCCGACTTGTCCCGACTTTGCTCGACTGCCGCTCGCTGCCGCTCGGGTCGCGGTCCATATGACAGCACAAGCACGAGGAACATCTGCGAGATGGGCGCGGGCCGAACCGGCGTGTCCGAGGCGACGTGTGCGGCCGTTCGGAGCTACCAGAGCAGCTCTGTGCCGCGCCGTGCCGTGGAAAGGTGCGAAAACATGCACACAAGACACAGGCTTTTCGACAAAGTATCCATCTCTTGTAGCGACGAAAGGTAAATTTTTGTTTACAAATTTGCCGTTGTGCACTGCTACAAAACAATATGCCCTGACGTATTTCACAACATTTCTGTCACTTCATACTGTTTTGTTATTTCCAGAGACTCTTTGCAAGTCTTCCTTGGCGCACTCTTTTCAAACTGAGTTCCTTAATATCGTATCTTACGATAGTTTAAAATCAGTATGGAAGCATCTTTGTCACATGAGAAAGGTAGCATGAAAAAACGGCTGGCAGGGGTAGCGACAAGAAAGCAAGAAATGAAGACAGCCAGAGTTCCCAGGCGGTCGCCGATCCGAATATAAACGTTGTTGCTTATCTTCGGTGGTCGGACGGGAACAGGTTTTTTTTAATGTAGTTAGTTTTTGGAATTTAGCGCTCCTACAAAACAGTAGGCTCTGACGCATTTCAAGAGCACATCTGTCGATTCGCAGTGTTTCGTTATTTTCAACGAGTTCCTAGCACTCTTCCTCCGCGCATTCTTGTACAAACTGAGTTCATTACTGTAATTTCGCATCTTACGTTTAATACAGTAGTTTAAAATGCTTGTGGAAGCATCTTCGTCGCACCTGAGAGTTTGTATGAAAAGAGGGCTGGCAGGTGTAGTGACATAAAATTTAAAAGAAGAGAGGGAGCCAACAGCACCCGGTGTTCCCAGGCGGTCACCCATCCAAGTACTAACCGGGCCCGATGTTGCTTAACTTCGGTGATCGGACGAGAACCGGTGTATTCAACATGGTATGGCCGTTGGCGTCCTTATACTGTAGCCGCACGGCACAAGAAGGCTTCGCCTCTCCTCCCAATACACGCAATCGCCATTTTCGGTGGCACATTTGACGCAAAGCACGTCCTTCCACCTCGAAGGCGACGCGCAGTGCGGCGCGCCGCCACGTGGGTCAGACGCACAACACAGCTGCTCGTTGCACCGCCTGTCATTCGTTTGGTTCGTGCGGCCTCCGACACTCGCGGGAGACGCACCTTGTTATTGTTGTCCGTCGCAGGGATTGCGCGCGGCCGGGCGGCGGGTGGACTGCGCGGGGTGTGGCAGTGTCCTGCTGGACCGAGAGAAGCGTTCTCACCTGCCTGACACGCGTCGCGCTTCTAGATATTTGCGTAATTCGCACGGTGCTTAATCGGCTGTCACCTTCCGTCCCGACTTGTCCCGACTTTGCTCGACTGCCGCTCGCTGCCGCTCGGGTCGCGGTCCATATGACAGCACAAGCACGAGGAACATCTGCGAGATGGGCGCGGGCCGAACCGGCGTGTCCGAGGCGACGTGTGCGGCCGTTCGGAGCTACCAGAGCAGCTCTGTGCCGCGCCGTGCCGTGGAAAGGTGCGAAAACATGCACACAAGACACAGGCTTTTCGACAAAGTATCCATCTCTTGTAGCGACGAAAGGTAAATTTTTGTTTACAAATTTGCCGTTGTGCACTGCTACAAAACAATATGCCCTGACGTATTTCACAACATTTCTGTCACTTCATACTGTTTTGTTATTTCCAGAGACTCTTTGCAAGTCTTCCTTGGCGCACTCTTTTCAAACTGAGTTCCTTAATATCGTATCTTACGATAGTTTAAAATCAGTATGGAAGCATCTTTGTCACATGAGAAAGGTAGCATGAAAAAACGGCTGGCAGGGGTAGCGACAAGAAAGCAAGAAATGAAGACAGCCAGAGTTCCCAGGCGGTCGCCGATCCGAATATAAACGTTGTTGCTTATCTTCGGTGGTCGGACGGGAACAGGTTTTTTTTAATGTAGTTAGTTTTTGGAATTTAGCGCTCCTACAAAACAGTAGGCTCTGACGCATTTCAAGAGCACATCTGTCGATTCGCAGAGTTTCGTTATTTTCAACGAGTTCCTAGCACTCTTCCTCCGCGCATTCTTGTACAAACTGAGTTCATTACTGTAATTTCGCATCTTACGTTTAATACAGTAGTTTAAAATGCTTGTGGAAGCATCTTCGTCGCACCTGAGAGTTTGTATGAAAAGAGGGCTGGCAGGTGTAGTGACATAAAATTTAAAAGAAGAGAGGGAGCCAACAGCACCCGGTGTTCCCAGGCGGTCACCCATCCAAGTACTAACCGGGCCCGATGTTGCTTAACTTCGGTGATCGGACGAGAACCGGTGTATTCAACATGGTATGGCCGTTGGCGTCCTTATACTGTAGCCGCACGGCACAAGAAGGCTTCGCCTCTCCTCCCAATACACGCAATCGCCATTTTCGGTGGCACATTTGACGCAAAGCACGTCCTTCCACCTCGAAGGCGACGCGCAGTGCGGCGCGCCGCCACGTGGGTCAGACGCACAACACAGCTGCTCGTTGCACCGCCTGTCATTCGTTTGGTTCGTGCGGCCTCCGACACTCGCGGGAGACGCACCTTGTTATTGTTGTCCGTCGCAGGGATTGCGCGCGGCCGGGCGGCGGGTGGACTGCGCGGGGTGTGGCAGTGTCCTGCTGGACCGAGAGAAGCGTTCTCACCTGCCTGACACGCGTCGCGCTTCTAGATATTTGCGTAATTCGCACGGTGCATAATCGGCTGTCACCTTCCGTCCCGACTTGTCCCGACTTTGCTCGACTGCCGCTCGCTGCCGCTCGGGTCGCGGTCCATATGACAGCACAAGCACGAGGAACATCTGCGAGATGGGCGCGGGCCGAACCGGCGTGTCCGAGGCGACGTGTGCGGCCGTTCGGAGCTACCAGAGCAGCTCTGTGCCGCGCCGTGCCGTGGAAAGGTGCGAAAACATGCACACAAGACACAGGCTTTTCGACAAAGTATCCATCTCTTGTAGCGACGAAAGGTAAATTTTTGTTTACAAATTTGCCGTTGTGCACTGCTACAAAACAATATGCCCTGACGTATTTCACAACATTTCTGTCACTTCATACTGTTTTGTTATTTCCAGAGACTCTTTGCAAGTCTTCCTTGGCGCACTCTTTTCAAACTGAGTTCCTTAATATCGTATCTTACGATAGTTTAAAATCAGTATGGAAGCATCTTTGTCACATGAGAAAGGTAGCATGAAAAAACGGCTGGCAGGGGTAGCGACAAGAAAGCAAGAAATGAAGACAGCCAGAGTTCCCAGGCGGTCGCCGATCCGAATATAAACGTTGTTGCTTATCTTCGGTGGTCGGACGGGAACAGGTTTTTTTTAATGTAGTTAGTTTTTGGAATTTAGCGCTCCTACAAAACAGTAGGCTCTGACGCATTTCAAGAGCACATCTGTCGATTCGCAGTGTTTCGTTATTTTCAACGAGTTCCTAGCACTCTTCCTCCGCGCATTATTGTACAAACTGAGTTCATTACTGTAATTTCGCATCTTACGTTTAATACAGTAGTTTAAAATGCTTGTGGAAGCATCTTCGTCGCACCTGAGAGTTTGTATGAAAAGAGGGCTGGCAGGTGTAGTGACATAAAATTTAAAAGAAGAGAGGGAGCCAACAGCACCCGGTGTTCCCAGGCGGTCACCCATCCAAGTACTAACCGGGCCCGATGTTGCTTAACTTCGGTGATCGGACGAGAACCGGTGTATTCAACATGGTATGGCCGTTGGCGTCCTTATACTGTAGCCGCACGGCACAAGAAGGCTTCGCCTCTCCTCCCAATACACGCAATCGCCATTTTCGGTGGCACATTTGACGCAAAGCACGTCCTTCCACCTCGAAGGCGACGCGCAGTGCGGCGCGGGGTGTGGCAGTGTCCTGCTGGACCGAGAGAAGCGTTCTCACCTGCCTGACACGCGTCGCGCTTCTAGATATTTGCGTAATTCGCACGGTGCATAATCGGCTGTCACCTTCCGTCCCGACTTGTCCCGACTTTGCTCGACTGCCGCTCGCTGCCGCTCGGGTCGCGGTCCATATGACAGCACAAGCACGAGGAACATCTGCGAGATGGGCGCGGGCCGAACCGGCGTGTCCGAGGCGACGTGTGCGGCCGTTCGGAGCTACCAGAGCAGCTCTGTGCCGCGCCGTGCCGTGGAAAGGTGCGAAAACATGCACACAAGACACAGGCTTTTCGACAAAGTATCCATCTCTTGTAGCGACGAAAGGTAAATTTTTGTTTACAAATTTGCCGTTGTGCACTGCTACAAAACAATATGCCCTGACGTATTTCACAACATTTCTGTCACTTCATACTGTTTTGTTATTTCCAGAGACTCTTTGCAAGTCTTCCTTGGCGCACTCTTTTCAAACTGAGTTCCTTAATATCGTATCTTACGATAGTTTAAAATCAGTATGGAAGCATCTTTGTCACATGAGAAAGGTAGCATGAAAAAACGGCTGGCAGGGGTAGCGACAAGAAAGCAAGAAATGAAGACAGCCAGAGTTCCCAGGCGGTCGCCGATCCGAATATAAACGTTGTTGCTTATCTTCGGTGGTCGGACGGGAACAGGTTTTTTTTAATGTAGTTAGTTTTTGGAATTTAGCGCTCCTACAAAACAGTAGGCTCTGACGCATTTCAAGAGCACATCTGTCGATTCGCAGTGTTTCGTTATTTTCAACGAGTTCCTAGCACTCTTCCTCCGCGCATTCTTGTACAAACTGAGTTCATTACTGTAATTTCGCATCTTACATTTAATACAGTAGTTTAAAATGCTTGTGGAAGCATCTTCGTCGCACCTGAGAGTTTGTATGAAAAGAGGGCTGGCAGGTGTAGTGACATAAAATTTAAAAGAAGAGAGGGAGCCAACAGCACCCGGTGTTCCCAGGCGGTCACCCATCCAAGTACTAACCGGGCCCGATGTTGCTTAACTTCGGTGATCGGACGAGAACCGGTGTATTCAACATGGTATGGCCGTTGGCGTCCTTATACTGTAGCCGCACGGCACAAGAAGGCTTCGCCTCTCCTCCCAATACACGCAATCGCCATTTTCGGTGGCACATTTGACGCAAAGCACGTCCTTCCACCTCGAAGGCGACGCGCAGTGCGGCGCGCCGCCACGTGGGTCAGACGCACAACACAGCTGCTCGTTGCACCGCCTGTCATTCGTTTGGTTCGTGCGGCCTCCGACACTCGCGGGAGACGCACCTTGTTATTGTTGTCCGTCGCAGGGATTGCGCGCGGCCGGGCGGCGGGTGGACTGCGCGGGGTGTGGCAGTGTCCTGCTGGACCGAGAGAAGCGTTCTCACCTGCCTGACACGCGTCGCGCTTCTAGATATTTGCGTAATTCGCACGGTGCTTAATCGGCTGTCACCTTCCGTCCCGACTTGTCCCGACTTTGCTCGACTGCCGCTCGCTGCCGCTCGGGTCGCGGTCCATATGACAGCACAAGCACGAGGAACATCTGCGAGATGGGCGCGGGCCGAACCGGCGTGTCCGAGGCGACGTGTGCGGCCGTTCGGAGCTACCAGAGCAGCTCTGTGCCGCGCCGTGCCGTGGAAAGGTGCGAAAACATGCACACAAGACACAGGCTTTTCGACAAAGTATCCATCTCTTGTAGCGACGAAAGGTAAATTTTTGTTTACAAATTTGCCGTTGTGCACTGCTACAAAACAATATGCCCTGACGTATTTCACAACATTTCTGTCACTTCATACTGTTTTGTTATTTCCAGAGACTCTTTGCAAGTCTTCCTTGGCGCACTCTTTTCAAACTGAGTTCCTTAATATCGTATCTTACGATAGTTTAAAATCAGTATGGAAGCATCTTTGTCACATGAGAAAGGTAGCATGAAAAAACGGCTGGCAGGGGTAGCGACAAGAAAGCAAGAAATGAAGACAGCCAGAGTTCCCAGGCGGTCGCCGATCCGAATATAAACGTTGTTGCTTATCTTCGGTGGTCGGACGGGAACAGGTTTTTTTTAATGTAGTTAGTTTTTGGAATTTAGCGCTCCTACAAAACAGTAGGCTCTGACGCATTTCAAGAGCACATCTGTCGATTCGCAGTGTTTCGTTATTTTCAACGAGTTCCTAGCACTCTTCCTCCGCGCATTCTTGTACAAACTGAGTTCATTACTGTAATTTCGCATCTTACGTTTAATACAGTAGTTTAAAATGCTTGTGGAAGCATCTTCGTCGCACCTGAGAGTTTGTATGAAAAGAGGGCTGGCAGGTGTAGTGACATAAAATTTAAAAGAAGAGAGGGAGCCAACAGCACCCAGTGTTCCCAGGCGGTCACCCATCCAAGTACTAACCGGGCCCGATGTTGCTTAACTTCGGTGATCGGACGAGAACCGGTGTATTCAACATGGTATGGCCGTTGGCGTCCTTATACTGTAGCCGCACGGCACAAGAAGGCTTCGCCTCTCCTCCCAATACACGCAATCGCCATTTTCGGTGGCACATTTGACGCAAAGCACGTCCTTCCACCTCGAAGGCGACGCGCAGTGCGGCGCGGGGTGTGGCAGTGTCCTGCTGGACCGAGAGAAGCGTTCTCACCTGCCTGACACGCGTCGCGCTTCTAGATATTTGCGTAATTCGCACGGTGCATAATCGGCTGTCACCTTCCGTCCCGACTTGTCCCGACTTTGCTCGACTGCCGCTCGCTGCCGCTCGGGTCGCGGTCCATATGACAGCACAAGCACGAGGAACATCTGCGAGATGGGCGCGGGCCGAACCGGCGTGTCCGAGGCGACGTGTGCGGCCGTTCGGAGCTACCAGAGCAGCTCTGTGCCGCGCCGTGCCGTGGAAAGGTGCGAAAACATGCACTCAAGACACAGGCTTTTCGACAAAGTATCCATCTCTTGTAGCGACGAAAGGTAAATTTTTGTTTACAAATTTGCCGTTGTGCACTGCTACAAAACAATATGCCCTGACGTATTTCACAACATTTCTGTCACTTCATACTGTTTTGTTATTTCCAGAGACTCTTTGCAAGTCTTCCTTGGCGCACTCTTTTCAAACTGAGTTCCTTAATATCGTATCTTACGATAGTTTAAAATCAGTATGGAAGCATCTTTGTCACATGAGAAAGGTAGCATGAAAAAACGGCTGGCAGGGGTAGCGACAAGAAAGCAAGAAATGAAGACAGCCAGAGTTCCCAGGCGGTCGCCGATCCGAATATAAACGTTGTTGCTTATCTTCGGTGGTCGGACGGGAACAGGTTTTTTTTAATGTAGTTAGTTTTTGGAATTTAGCGCTCCTACAAAACAGTAGGCTCTGACGCATTTCAAGAGCACATCTGTCGATTCGCAGTGTTTCGTTATTTTCAACGAGTTCCTAGCACTCTTCCTCCGCGCATTCTTGTACAAACTGAGTTCATTACTGTAATTTCGCATCTTACGTTTAATACAGTAGTTTAAAATGCTTGTGGAAGCATCTTCGTCGCACCTGAGAGTTTGTATGAAAAGAGGGCTGGCAGGTGTAGTGACATAAAATTTAAAAGAAGAGAGGGAGCCAACAGCACCCGGTGTTCCCAGGCGGTCACCCATCCAAGTACTAACCGGGCCCGATGTTGCTTAACTTCGGTGATCGGACGAGAACCGGTGTATTCAACATGGTATGGCCGTTGGCGTCCTTATACTGTAGCCGCACGGCACAAGAAGGCTTCGCCTCTCCTCCCAATACACGCAATCGCCATTTTCGGTGGCACATTTGACGCAAAGCACGTCCTTCCACCTCGAAGGCGACGCGCAGTGCGGCGCGCCGCCACGTGGGTCAGACGCACAACACAGCTGCTCGTTGCACCGCCTGTCATTCGTTTGGTTCGTGCGGCCTCCGACACTCGCGGGAGACGCACCTTGTTATTGTTGTCCGTCGCAGGGATTGCGCGCGGCCGGGCGGCGGGTGGACTGCGCGGGGTGTGGCAGTGTCCTGCTGGACCGAGAGAAGCGTTCTCACCTGCCTGACACGCGTCGCGCTTCTAGATATTTGCGTAATTCGCACGGTGCATAATCGGCTGTCACCTTCCGTCCCGACTTGTCCCGACTTTGCTCGACTGCCGCTCGCTGCCGCTCGGGTCGCGGTCCATATGACAGCACAAGCACGAGGAACATCTGCGAGATGGGCGCGGGCCGAACCGGCGTGTCCGAGGCGACGTGTGCGGCCGTTCGGAGCTACCAGAGCAGCTCTGTGCCGCGCCGTGCCGTGGAAAGGTGCGAAAACATGCACACAAGACACAGGCTTTTCGACAAAGTATCCATCTCTTGTAGCGACGAAAGGTAAATTTTTGTTTACAAATTTGCCGTTGTGCACTGCTACAAAACAATATGCCCTGACGTATTTCACAACATTTCTGTCACTTCATACTGTTTTGTTATTTCCAGAGACTCTTTGCAAGTCTTCCTTGGCGCACTCTTTTCAAACTGAGTTCCTTAATATCGTATCTTACGATAGTTTAAAATCAGTATGGAAGCATCTTTGTCACATGAGAAAGGTAGCATGAAAAAACGGCTGGCAGGGGTAGCGACAAGAAAGCAAGAAATGAAGACAGCCAGAGTTCCCAGGCGGTCGCCGATCCGAATATAAACGTTGTTGCTTATCTTCGGTGGTCGGACGGGAACAGGTTTTTTTTAATGTAGTTAGTTTTTGGAATTTAGCGCTCCTACAAAACAGTAGGCTCTGACGCATTTCAAGAGCACATCTGTCGATTCGCAGTGTTTCGTTATTTTCAACGAGTTCCTAGCACTCTTCCTCCGCGCATTCTTGTACAAACTGAGTTCATTACTGTAATTTCGCATCTTACGTTTAATACAGTAGTTTAAAATGCTTGTGGAAGCATCTTCGTCGCACCTGAGAGTTTGTATGAAAAGAGGGCTGGCAGGTGTAGTGACATAAAATTTAAAAGAAGAGAGGGAGCCAACAGCACCCGGTGTTCCCAGGCGGTCACCCATCCAAGTACTAACCGGGCCCGATGTTGCTTAACTTCGGTGATCGGACGAGAACCGGTGTATTCAACATGGTATGGCCGTTGGCGTCCTTATACTGTAGCCGCACGGCACAAGAAGGCTTCGCCTCTCCTCCCAATACACGCAATCGCCATTTTCGGTGGCACATTTGACGCAAAGCACGTCCTTCCACCTCGAAGGCGACGCGCAGTGCGGCGCGGGGTGTGGCAGTGTCCTGCTGGACCGAGAGAAGCGTTCTCACCTGCCTGACACGCGTCGCGCTTCTAGATATTTGCGTAATTCGCACGGTGCATAATCGGCTGTCACCTTCCGTCCCGACTTGTCCCGACTTTGCTCGACTGCCGCTCGCTGCCGCTCGGGTCGCGGTCCATATGACAGCACAAGCACGAGGAACATCTGCGAGATGGGCGCGGGCCGAACCGGCGTGTCCGAGGCGACGTGTGCGGCCGTTCGGAGCTACCAGAGCAGCTCTGTGCCGCGCCGTGCCGTGGAAAGGTGCGAAAACATGCACACAAGACACAGGCTTTTCGACAAAGTATCCATCTCTTGTAGCGACGAAAGGTAAATTTTTGTTTACAAATTTGCCGTTGTGCACTGCTACAAAACAATATGCCCTGACGTATTTCACAACATTTCTGTCACTTCATACTGTTTTGTTATTTCCAGAGACTCTTTGCAAGTCTTCCTTGGCGCACTCTTTTCAAACTGAGTTCCTTAATATCGTATCTTACGATAGTTTAAAATCAGTATGGAAGCATCTTTGTCACATGAGAAAGGTAGCATGAAAAAACGGCTGGCAGGGGTAGCGACAAGAAAGCAAGAAATGAAGACAGCCAGAGTTCCCAGGCGGTCGCCGATCCGAATATAAACGTTGTTGCTTATCTTCGGTGGTCGGACGGGAACAGGTTTTTTTTAATGTAGTTAGTTTTTGGAATTTAGCGCTCCTACAAAACAGTAGGCTCTGACGCATTTCAAGAGCACATCTGTCGATTCGCAGTGTTTCGTTATTTTCAACGAGTTCCTAGCACTCTTCCTCCGCGCATTCTTGTACAAACTGAGTTCATTACTGTAATTTCGCATCTTACGTTTTAATACAGTAGTTTAAAATGCTTGTGGAAGCATCTTCGTCGCACCTGAGAGTTTGTATGAAAAGAGGGCTGGCAGGTGTAGTGACATAAAATTTAAAAGAAGAGAGGGAGCCAACAGCACCCGGTGTTCCCAGGCGGTCACCCATCCAAGTACTAACCGGGCCCGATGTTGCTTAACTTCGGTGATCGGACGAGAACCGGTGTATTCAACATGGTATGGCCGTTGGCGTCCTTATACTGTAGCCGCACGGCACAAGAAGGCTTCGCCTCTCCTCCCAATACACGCAATCGCCATTTTCGGTGGCACATTTGACGCAAAGCACGTCCTTCCACCTCGAAGGCGACGCGCAGTGCGGCGCGGGGTGTGGCAGTGTCCTGCTGGACCGAGAGAAGCGTTCTCACCTGCCTGACACGCGTCGCGCTTCTAGATATTTGCGTAATTCGCACGGTGCATAATCGGCTGTCACCTTCCGTCCCGACTTGTCCCGACTTTGCTCGACTGCCGCTCGCTGCCGCTCGGGTCGCGGTCCATATGACAGCACAAGCACGAGGAACATCTGCGAGATGGGCGCGGGCCGAACCGGCGTGTCCGAGGCGACGTGTGCGGCCGTTCGGAGCTACCAGAGCAGCTCTGTGCCGCGCCGTGCCGTGGAAAGGTGCGAAAACATGCACACAAGACACAGGCTTTTCGACAAAGTATCCATCTCTTGTAGCGACGAAAGGTAAATTTTTGTTTACAAATTTGCCGTTGTGCACTGCTACAAAACAATATGCCCTGACGTATTTCACAACATTTCTGTCACTTCATACTGTTTTGTTATTTCCAGAGACTCTTTGCAAGTCTTCCTTGGCGCACTCTTTTCAAACTGAGTTCCTTAATATCGTATCTTACGATAGTTTAAAATCAGTATGGAAGCATCTTTGTCACATGAGAAAGGTAGCATGAAAAAACGGCTGGCAGGGGTAGCGACAAGAAAGCAAGAAATGAAGACAGCCAGAGTTCCCAGGCGGTCGCCGATCCGAATATAAACGTTGTTGCTTATCTTCGGTGGTCGGACGGGAACAGGTTTTTTTTAATGTAGTTAGTTTTTGGAATTTAGCGCTCCTACAAAACAGTAGGCTCTGACGCATTTCAAGAGCACATCTGTCGATTCGCAGTGTTTCGTTATTTTCAACGAGTTCCTAGCACTCTTCCTCCGCGCATTATTGTACAAACTGAGTTCATTACTGTAATTTCGCATCTTACGTTTAATACAGTAGTTTAAAATGCTTGTGGAAGCATCTTCGTCGCACCTGAGAGTTTGTATGAAAAGAGGGCTGGCAGGTGTAGTGACATAAAATTTAAAAGAAGAGAGGGAGCCAACAGCACCCGGTGTTCCCAGGCGGTCACCCATCCAAGTACTAACCGGGCCCGATGTTGCTTAACTTCGGTGATCGGACGAGAACCGGTGTATTCAACATGGTATGGCCGTTGGCGTCCTTATACTGTAGCCGCACGGCACAAGAAGGCTTCGCCTCTCCTCCCAATACACGCAATCGCCATTTTCGGTGGCACATTTGACGCAAAGCACGTCCTTCCACCTCGAAGGCGACGCGCAGTGCGGCGCGGGGTGTGGCAGTGTCCTGCTGGACCGAGAGAAGCGTTCTCACCTGCCTGACACGCGTCGCGCTTCTAGATATTTGCGTAATTCGCACGGTGCATAATCGGCTGTCACCTTCCGTCCCGACTTGTCCCGACTTTGCTCGACTGCCGCTCGCTGCCGCTCGGGTCGCGGTCCATATGACAGCACAAGCACGAGGAACATCTGCGAGATGGGCGCGGGCCGAACCGGCGTGTCCGAGGCGACGTGTGCGGCCGTTCGGAGCTACCAGAGCAGCTCTGTGCCGCGCCGTGCCGTGGAAAGGTGCGAAAACATGCACACAAGACACAGGCTTTTCGACAAAGTATCCATCTCTTGTAGCGACGAAAGGTAAATTTTTGTTTACAAATTTGCCGTTGTGCACTGCTACAAAACAATATGCCCTGACGTATTTCACAACATTTCTGTCACTTCATACTGTTTTGTTATTTCCAGAGACTCTTTGCAAGTCTTCCTTGGCGCACTCTTTTCAAACTGAGTTCCTTAATATCGTATCTTACGATAGTTTAAAATCAGTATGGAAGCATCTTTGTCACATGAGAAAGGTAGCATGAAAAAACGGCTGGCAGGGGTAGCGACAAGAAAGCAAGAAATGAAGACAGCCAGAGTTCCCAGGCGGTCGCCGATCCGAATATAAACGTTGTTGCTTATCTTCGGTGGTCGGACGGGAACAGGTTTTTTTTAATGTAGTTAGTTTTTGGAATTTAGCGCTCCTACAAAACAGTAGGCTCTGACGCATTTCAAGAGCACATCTGTCGATTCGCAGTGTTTCGTTATTTTCAACGAGTTCCTAGCACTCTTCCTCCGCGCATTCTTGTACAAACTGAGTTCATTACTGTAATTTCGCATCTTACGTTTAATACAGTAGTTTAAAATGCTTGTGGAAGCATCTTCGTCGCACCTGAGAGTTTGTATGAAAAGAGGGCTGGCAGGTGTAGTGACATAAAATTTAAAAGAAGAGAGGGAGCCAACAGCACCCGGTGTTCCCAGGCGGTCACCCATCCAAGTACTAACCGGGCCCGATGTTGCTTAACTTCGGTGATCGGACGAGAACCGGTGTATTCAACATGGTATGGCCGTTGGCGTCCTTATACTGTAGCCGCACGGCACAAGAAGGCTTCGCCTCTCCTCCCAATACACGCAATCGCCATTTTCGGTGGCACATTTGACGCAAAGCACGTCCTTCCACCTCGAAGGCGACGCGCAGTGCGGCGCGCCGCCACGTGGGTCAGACGCACAACACAGCTGCTCGTTGCACCGCCTGTCATTCGTTTGGTTCGTGCGGCCTCCGACACTCGCGGGAGACGCACCTTGTTATTGTTGTCCGTCGCAGGGATTGCGCGCGGCCGGGCGGCGGGTGGACTGCGCGGGGTGTGGCAGTGTCCTGCTGGACCGAGAGAAGCGTTCTCACCTGCCTGACACGCGTCGCGCTTCTAGATATTTGCGTAATTCGCACGGTGCTTAATCGGCTGTCACCTTCCGTCCCGACTTGTCCCGACTTTGCTCGACTGCCGCTCGCTGCCGCTCGGGTCGCGGTCCATATGACAGCACAAGCACGAGGAACATCTGCGAGATGGGCGCGGGCCGAACCGGCGTGTCCGAGGCGACGTGTGCGGCCGTTCGGAGCTACCAGAGCAGCTCTGTGCCGCGCCGTGCCGTGGAAAGGTGCGAAAACATGCACACAAGACACAGGCTTTTCGACAAAGTATCCATCTCTTGTAGCGACGAAAGGTAAATTTTTGTTTACAAATTTGCCGTTGTGCACTGCTACAAAACAATATGCCCTGACGTATTTCACAACATTTCTGTCACTTCATACTGTTTTGTTATTTCCAGAGACTCTTTGCAAGTCTTCCTTGGCGCACTCTTTTCAAACTGAGTTCCTTAATATCGTATCTTACGATAGTTTAAAATCAGTATGGAAGCATCTTTGTCACATGAGAAAGGTAGCATGAAAAAACGGCTGGCAGGGGTAGCGACAAGAAAGCAAGAAATGAAGACAGCCAGAGTTCCCAGGCGGTCGCCGATCCGAATATAAACGTTGTTGCTTATCTTCGGTGGTCGGACGGGAACAGGTTTTTTTTAATGTAGTTAGTTTTTGGAATTTAGCGCTCCTACAAAACAGTAGGCTCTGACGCATTTCAAGAGCACATCTGTCGATTCGCAGTGTTTCGTTATTTTCAACGAGTTCCTAGCACTCTTCCTCCGCGCATTATTGTACAAACTGAGTTCATTACTGTAATTTCGCATCTTACGTTTAATACAGTAGTTTAAAATGCTTGTGGAAGCATCTTCGTCGCACCTGAGAGTTTGTATGAAAAGAGGGCTGGCAGGTGTAGTGACATAAAATTTAAAAGAAGAGAGGGAGCCAACAGCACCCGGTGTTCCCAGGCGGTCACCCATCCAAGTACTAACTGGGCCCGATGTTGCTTAACTTCGGTGATCGGACGAGAACCGGTGTATTCAACATGGTATGGCCGTTGGCGTCCTTATACTGTAGCCGCACGGCACAAGAAGGCTTCGCCTCTCCACCCAATACACGCAATCGCCATTTTCGGTGGCACATTTGACGCGAAGCACGTCCTTCCACCTCGAAGGCGACGCGCAGTGCGGCGCGGGGTGTGGCAGTGTCCTGCTGGACCGAGAGAAGCGTTCTCACCTGCCTGACACGCGTCGCGCTTCTAGATATTTGCGTAATTCGCACGGTGCATAATCGGCTGTCACCTTCCGTCCCGACTTGTCCCGACTTTGCTCGACTGCCGCTCGCTGCCGCTCGGGTCGCGGTCCATATGACAGCACAAGCACGAGGAACATCTGCGAGATGGGCGCGGGCCGAACCGGCGTGTCCGAGGCGACGTGTGCGGCCGTTCGGAGCTACCAGAGCAGCTCTGTGCCGCGCCGTGCCGTGGAAAGGTGCGAAAACATGCACACAAGACACAGGCTTTTCGACAAAGTATCCATCTCTTGTAGCGACGAAAGGTAAATTTTTGTTTACAAATTTGCCGTTGTGCACTGCTACAAAACAATATGCCCTGACGTATTTCACAACATTTCTGTCACTTCATACTGTTTTGTTATTTCCAGAGACTCTTTGCAAGTCTTCCTTGGCGCACTCTTTTCAAACTGAGTTCCTTAATATCGTATCTTACGATAGTTTAAAATCAGTATGGAAGCATCTTTGTCACATGAGAAAGGTAGCATGAAAAAACGGCTGGCAGGGGTAGCGACAAGAAAGCAAGAAATGAAGACAGCCAGAGTTCCCAGGCGGTCGCCGATCCGAATATAAACGTTGTTGCTTATCTTCGGTGGTCGGACGGGAACAGGTTTTTTTTAATGTAGTTAGTTTTTGGAATTTAGCGCTCCTACAAAACAGTAGGCTCTGACGCATTTCAAGAGCACATCTGTCGATTCGCAGTGTTTCGTTATTTTCAACGAGTTCCTAGCACTCTTCCTCCGCGCATTCTTGTACAAACTGAGTTCATTACTGTAATTTCGCATCTTACGTTTAATACAGTAGTTTAAAATGCTTGTGGAAGCATCTTCGTCGCACCTGAGAGTTTGTATGAAAAGAGGGCTGGCAGGTGTAGTGACATAAAATTTAAAAGAAGAGAGGGAGCCAACAGCACCCGGTGTTCCCAGGCGGTCACCCATCCAAGTACTAACCGGGCCCGATGTTGCTTAACTTCGGTGATCGGACGAGAACCGGTGTATTCAACATGGTATGGCCGTTGGCGTCCTTATACTGTAGCCGCACGGCACAAGAAGGCTTCGCCTCTCCTCCCAATACACGCAATCGCCATTTTCGGTGGCACATTTGACGCAAAGCACGTCCTTCCACCTCGAAGGCGACGCGCAGTGCGGCGCGCCGCCACGTGGGTCAGACGCACAACACAGCTGCTCGTTGCACCGCCTGTCATTCGTTTGGTTCGTGCGGCCTCCGACACTCGCGGGAGACGCACCTTGTTATTGTTGTCCGTCGCAGGGATTGCGCGCGGCCGGGCGGCGGGTGGACTGCGCGGGGTGTGGCAGTGTCCTGCTGGACCGAGAGAAGCGTTCTCACCTGCCTGACACGCGTCGCGCTTCTAGATATTTGCGTAATTCGCACGGTGCATAATCGGCTGTCACCTTCCGTCCCGACTTGTCCCGACTTTGCTCGACTGCCGCTCGCTGCCGCTCGGGTCGCGGTCCATATGACAGCACAAGCACGAGGAACATCTGCGAGATGGGCGCGGGCCGAACCGGCGTGTCCGAGGCGACGTGTGCGGCCGTTCGGAGCTACCAGAGCAGCTCTGTGCCGCGCCGTGCCGTGGAAAGGTGCGAAAACATGCACACAAGACACAGGCTTTTCGACAAAGTATCCATCTCTTGTAGCGACGAAAGGTAAATTTTTGTTTACAAATTTGCCGTTGTGCACTGCTACAAAACAATATGCCCTGACGTATTTCACAACATTTCTGTCACTTCATACTGTTTTGTTATTTCCAGAGACTCTTTGCAAGTCTTCCTTGGCGCACTCTTTTCAAACTGAGTTCCTTAATATCGTATCTTACGATAGTTTAAAATCAGTATGGAAGCATCTTTGTCACATGAGAAAGGTAGCATGAAAAAACGGCTGGCAGGGGTAGCGACAAGAAAGCAAGAAATGAAGACAGCCAGAGTTCCCAGGCGGTCGCCGATCCGAATATAAACGTTGTTGCTTATCTTCGGTGGTCGGACGGGAACAGGTTTTTTTTAATGTAGTTAGTTTTTGGAATTTAGCGCTCCTACAAAACAGTAGGCTCTGACGCATTTCAAGAGCACATCTGTCGATTCGCAGTGTTTCGTTATTTTCAACGAGTTCCTAGCACTCTTCCTCCGCGCATTATTGTACAAACTGAGTTCATTACTGTAATTTCGCATCTTACGTTTAATACAGTAGTTTAAAATGCTTGTGGAAGCATCTTCGTCGCACCTGAGAGTTTGTATGAAAAGAGGGCTGGCAGGTGTAGTGACATAAAATTTAAAAGAAGAGAGGGAGCCAACAGCACCCGGTGTTCCCAGGCGGTCACCCATCCAAGTACTAACCGGGCCCGATGTTGCTTAACTTCGGTGATCGGACGAGAACCGGTGTATTCAACATGGTATGGCCGTTGGCGTCCTTATACTGTAGCCGCACGGCACAAGAAGGCTTCGCCTCTCCTCCCAATACACGCAATCGCCATTTTCGGTGGCACATTTGACGCAAAGCACGTCCTTCCACCTCGAAGGCGACGCGCAGTGCGGCGCGGGGTGTGGCAGTGTCCTGCTGGACCGAGAGAAGCGTTCTCACCTGCCTGACACGCGTCGCGCTTCTAGATATTTGCGTAATTCGCACGGTGCATAATCGGCTGTCACCTTCCGTCCCGACTTGTCCCGACTTTGCTCGACTGCCGCTCGCTGCCGCTCGGGTCGCGGTCCATATGACAGCACAAGCACGAGGAACATCTGCGAGATGGGCGCGGGCCGAACCGGCGTGTCCGAGGCGACGTGTGCGGCCGTTCGGAGCTACCAGAGCAGCTCTGTGCCGCGCCGTGCCGTGGAAAGGTGCGAAAACATGCACACAAGACACAGGCTTTTCGACAAAGTATCCATCTCTTGTAGCGACGAAAGGTAAATTTTTGTTTACAAATTTGCCGTTGTGCACTGCTACAAAACAATATGCCCTGACGTATTTCACAACATTTCTGTCACTTCATACTGTTTTGTTATTTCCAGAGACTCTTTGCAAGTCTTCCTTGGCGCACTCTTTTCAAACTGAGTTCCTTAATATCGTATCTTACGATAGTTTAAAATCAGTATGGAAGCATCTTTGTCACATGAGAAAGGTAGCATGAAAAAACGGCTGGCAGGGGTAGCGACAAGAAAGCAAGAAATGAAGACAGCCAGAGTTCCCAGGCGGTCGCCGATCCGAATATAAACGTTGTTGCTTATCTTCGGTGGTCGGACGGGAACAGGTTTTTTTTAATGTAGTTAGTTTTTGGAATTTAGCGCTCCTACAAAACAGTAGGCTCTGACGCATTTCAAGAGCACATCTGTCGATTCGCAGTGTTTCGTTATTTTCAACGAGTTCCTAGCACTCTTCCTCCGCGCATTCTTGTACAAACTGAGTTCATTACTGTAATTTCGCATCTTACGTTTAATACAGTAGTTTAAAATGCTTGTGGAAGCATCTTCGTCGCACCTGAGAGTTTGTATGAAAAGAGGGCTGGCAGGTGTAGTGACATAAAATTTAAAAGAAGAGAGGGAGCCAACAGCACCCGGTGTTCCCAGGCGGTCACCCATCCAAGTACTAACCGGGCCCGATGTTGCTTAACTTCGGTGATCGGACGAGAACCGGTGTATTCAACATGGTATGGCCGTTGGCGTCCTTATACTGTAGCCGCACGGCACAAGAAGGCTTCGCCTCTCCTCCCAATACACGCAATCGCCATTTTCGGTGGCACATTTGACGCAAAGCACGTCCTTCCACCTCGAAGGCGACGCGCAGTGCGGCGCGCCGCCACGTGGGTCAGACGCACAACACAGCTGCTCGTTGCACCGCCTGTCATTCGTTTGGTTCGTGCGGCCTCCGACACTCGCGGGAGACGCACCTTGTTATTGTTGTCCGTCGCAGGGATTGCGCGCGGCCGGGCGGCGGGTGGACTGCGCGGGGTGTGGCAGTGTCCTGCTGGACCGAGAGAAGCGTTCTCACCTGCCTGACACGCGTCGCGCTTCTAGATATTTGCGTAATTCGCACGGTGCATAATCGGCTGTCACCTTCCGTCCCGACTTGTCCCGACTTTGCTCGACTGCCGCTCGCTGCCGCTCGGGTCGCGGTCCATATGACAGCACAAGCACGAGGAACATCTGCGAGATGGGCGCGGGCCGAACCGGCGTGTCCGAGGCGACGTGTGCGGCCGTTCGGAGCTACCAGAGCAGCTCTGTGCCGCGCCGTGCCGTGGAAAGGTGCGAAAACATGCACACAAGACACAGGCTTTTCGACAAAGTATCCATCTCTTGTAGCGACGAAAGGTAAATTTTTGTTTACAAATTTGCCGTTGTGCACTGCTACAAAACAATATGCCCTGACGTATTTCACAACATTTCTGTCACTTCATACTGTTTTGTTATTTCCAGAGACTCTTTGCAAGTCTTCCTTGGCGCACTCTTTTCAAACTGAGTTCCTTAATATCGTATCTTACGATAGTTTAAAATCAGTATGGAAGCATCTTTGTCACATGAGAAAGGTAGCATGAAAAAACGGCTGGCAGGGGTAGCGACAAGAAAGCAAGAAATGAAGACAGCCAGAGTTCCCAGGCGGTCGCCGATCCGAATATAAACGTTGTTGCTTATCTTCGGTGGTCGGACGGGAACAGGTTTTTTTTAATGTAGTTAGTTTTTGGAATTTAGCGCTCCTACAAAACAGTAGGCTCTGACGCATTTCAAGAGCACATCTGTCGATTCGCAGTGTTTCGTTATTTTCAACGAGTTCCTAGCACTCTTCCTCCGCGCATTCTTGTACAAACTGAGTTCATTACTGTAATTTCGCATCTTACGTTTAATACAGTAGTTTAAAATGCTTGTGGAAGCATCTTCGTCGCACCTGAGAGTTTGTATGAAAAGAGGGCTGGCAGGTGTAGTGACATAAAATTTAAAAGAAGAGAGGGAGCCAACAGCACCCGGTGTTCCCAGGCGGTCACCCATCCAAGTACTAACCGGGACCGATGTTGCTTAACTTCGGTGATCGGACGAGAACCGGTGTATTCAACATGGTATGGCCGTTGGCGTCCTTATACTGTAGCCGCACGGCACAAGAAGGCTTCGCCTCTCCTCCCAATACACGCAATCGCCATTTTCGGTGGCACATTTGACGCAAAGCACGTCCTTCCACCTCGAAGGCGACGCGCAGTGCGGCGCGGGGTGTGGCAGTGTCCTGCTGGACCGAGAGAAGCGTTCTCACCTGCCTGACACGCGTCGCGCTTCTAGATATTTGCGTAATTCGCACGGTGCATAATCGGCTGTCACCTTCCGTCCCGACTTGTCCCGACTTTGCTCGACTGCCGCTCGCTGCCGCTCGGGTCGCGGTCCATATGACAGCACAAGCACGAGGAACATCTGCGAGATGGGCGCGGGCCGAACCGGCGTGTCCGAGGCGACGTGTGCGGCCGTTCGGAGCTACCAGAGCAGCTCTGTGCCGCGCCGTGCCGTGGAAAGGTGCGAAAACATGCACACAAGACACAGGCTTTTCGACAAAGTATCCATCTCTTGTAGCGACGAAAGGTAAATTTTTGTTTACAAATTTGCCGTTGTGCACTGCTACAAAACAATATGCCCTGACGTATTTCACAACATTTCTGTCACTTCATACTGTTTTGTTATTTCCAGAGACTCTTTGCAAGTCTTCCTTGGCGCACTCTTTTCAAACTGAGTTCCTTAATATCGTATCTTACGATAGTTTAAAATCAGTATGGAAGCATCTTTGTCACATGAGAAAGGTAGCATGAAAAAACGGCTGGCAGGGGTAGCGACAAGAAAGCAAGAAATGAAGACAGCCAGAGTTCCCAGGCGGTCGCCGATCCGAATATAAACGTTGTTGCTTATCTTCGGTGGTCGGACGGGAACAGGTTTTTTTTAATGTAGTTAGTTTTTGGAATTTAGCGCTCCTACAAAACAGTAGGCTCTGACGCATTTCAAGAGCACATCTGTCGATTCGCAGTGTTTCGTTATTTTCAACGAGTTCCTAGCACTCTTCCTCCGCGCATTCTTGTACAAACTGAGTTCATTACTGTAATTTCGCATCTTACGTTTAATACAGTAGTTTAAAATGCTTGTGGAAGCATCTTCGTCGCACCTGAGAGTTTGTATGAAAAGAGGGCTGGCAGGTGTAGTGACATAAAATTTAAAAGAAGAGAGGGAGCCAACAGCACCCGGTGTTCCCAGGCGGTCACCCATCCAAGTACTAACCGGGCCCGATGTTGCTTAACTTCGGTGATCGGACGAGAACCGGTGTATTCAACATGGTATGGCCGTTGGCGTCCTTATACTGTAGCCGCACGGCACAAGAAGGCTTCGCCTCTCCTCCCAATACACGCAATCGCCATTTTCGGTGGCACATTTGACGCAAAGCACGTCCTTCCACCTCGAAGGCGACGCGCAGTGCGGCGCGCCGCCACGTGGGTCAGACGCACAACACAGCTGCTCGTTGCACCGCCTGTCATTCGTTTGGTTCGTGCGGCCTCCGACACTCGCGGGAGACGCACCTTGTTATTGTTGTCCGTCGCAGGGATTGCGCGCGGCCGGGCGGCGGGTGGACTGCGCGGGGTGTGGCAGTGTCCTGCTGGACCGAGAGAAGCGTTCTCACCTGCCTGACACGCGTCGCGCTTCTAGATATTTGCGTAATTCGCACGGTGCATAATCGGCTGTCACCTTCCGTCCCGACTTGTCCCGACTTTGCTCGACTGCCGCTCGCTGCCGCTCGGGTCGCGGTCCATATGACAGCACAAGCACGAGGAACATCTGCGAGATGGGCGCGGGCCGAACCGGCGTGTCCGAGGCGACGTGTGCGGCCGTTCGGAGCTACCAGAGCAGCTCTGTGCCGCGCCGTGCCGTGGAAAGGTGCGAAAACATGCACACAAGACACAGGCTTTTCGACAAAGTATCCATCTCTTGTAGCGACGAAAGGTAAATTTTTGTTTACAAATTTGCCGTTGTGCACTGCTACAAAACAATATGCCCTGACGTATTTCACAACATTTCTGTCACTTCATACTGTTTTGTTATTTCCAGAGACTCTTTGCAAGTCTTCCTTGGCGCACTCTTTTCAAACTGAGTTCCTTAATATCGTATCTTACGATAGTTTAAAATCAGTATGGAAGCATCTTTGTCACATGAGAAAGGTAGCATGAAAAAACGGCTGGCAGGGGTAGCGACAAGAAAGCAAGAAATGAAGACAGCCAGAGTTCCCAGGCGGTCGCCGATCCGAATATAAACGTTGTTGCTTATCTTCGGTGGTCGGACGGGAACAGGTTTTTTTTAATGTAGTTAGTTTTTGGAATTTAGCGCTCCTACAAAACAGTAGGCTCTGACGCATTTCAAGAGCACATCTGTCGATTCGCAGTGTTTCGTTATTTTCAACGAGTTCCTAGCACTCTTCCTCCGCGCATTCTTGTACAAACTGAGTTCATTACTGTAATTTCGCATCTTACGTTTAATACAGTAGTTTAAAATGCTTGTGGAAGCATCTTCGTCGCACCTGAGAGTTTGTATGAAAAGAGGGCTGGCAGGTGTAGTGACATAAAATTTAAAAGAAGAGAGGGAGCCAACAGCACCCGGTGTTCCCAGGCGGTCACCCATCCAAGTACTAACCGGGACCGATGTTGCTTAACTTCGGTGATCGGACGAGAACCGGTGTATTCAACATGGTATGGCCGTTGGCGTCCTTATACTGTAGCCGCACGGCACAAGAAGGCTTCGCCTCTCCTCCCAATACACGCAATCGCCATTTTCGGTGGCACATTTGACGCAAAGCACGTCCTTCCACCTCGAAGGCGACGCGCAGTGCGGCGCGGGGTGTGGCAGTGTCCTGCTGGACCGAGAGAAGCGTTCTCACCTGCCTGACACGCGTCGCGCTTCTAGATATTTGCGTAATTCGCACGGTGCATAATCGGCTGTCACCTTCCGTCCCGACTTGTCCCGACTTTGCTCGACTGCCGCTCGCTGCCGCTCGGGTCGCGGTCCATATGACAGCACAAGCACGAGGAACATCTGCGAGATGGGCGCGGGCCGAACCGGCGTGTCCGAGGCGACGTGTGCGGCCGTTCGGAGCTACCAGAGCAGCTCTGTGCCGCGCCGTGCCGTGGAAAGGTGCGAAAACATGCACACAAGACACAGGCTTTTCGACAAAGTATCCATCTCTTGTAGCGACGAAAGGTAAATTTTTGTTTACAAATTTGCCGTTGTGCACTGCTACAAAACAATATGCCCTGACGTATTTCACAACATTTCTGTCACTTCATACTGTTTTGTTATTTCCAGAGACTCTTTGCAAGTCTTCCTTGGCGCACTCTTTTCAAACTGAGTTCCTTAATATCGTATCTTACGATAGTTTAAAATCAGTATGGAAGCATCTTTGTCACATGAGAAAGGTAGCATGAAAAAACGGCTGGCAGGGGTAGCGACAAGAAAGCAAGAAATGAAGACAGCCAGAGTTCCCAGGCGGTCGCCGATCCGAATATAAACGTTGTTGCTTATCTTCGGTGGTCGGACGGGAACAGGTTTTTTTTAATGTAGTTAGTTTTTGGAATTTAGCGCTCCTACAAAACAGTAGGCTCTGACGCATTTCAAGAGCACATCTGTCGATTCGCAGTGTTTCGTTATTTTCAACGAGTTCCTAGCACTCTTCCTCCGCGCATTCTTGTACAAACTGAGTTCATTACTGTAATTTCGCATCTTACGTTTAATACAGTAGTTTAAAATGCTTGTGGAAGCATCTTCGTCGCACCTGAGAGTTTGTATGAAAAGAGGGCTGGCAGGTGTAGTGACATAAAATTTAAAAGAAGAGAGGGAGCCAACAGCACCCGGTGTTCCCAGGCGGTCACCCATCCAAGTACTAACCGGGCCCGATGTTGCTTAACTTCGGTGATCGGACGAGAACCGGTGTATTCAACATGGTATGGCCGTTGGCGTCCTTATACTGTAGCCGCACGGCACAAGAAGGCTTCGCCTCTCCTCCCAATACACGCAATCGCCATTTTCGGTGGCACATTTGACGCAAAGCACGTCCTTCCACCTCGAAGGCGACGCGCAGTGCGGCGCGCCGCCACGTGGGTCAGACGCACAACACAGCTGCTCGTTGCACCGCCTGTCATTCGTTTGGTTCGTGCGGCCTCCGACACTCGCGGGAGACGCACCTTGTTATTGTTGTCCGTCGCAGGGATTGCGCGCGGCCGGGCGGCGGGTGGACTGCGCGGGGTGTGGCAGTGTCCTGCTGGACCGAGAGAAGCGTTCTCACCTGCCTGACACGCGTCGCGCTTCTAGATATTTGCGTAATTCGCACGGTGCATAATCGGCTGTCACCTTCCGTCCCGACTTGTCCCGACTTTGCTCGACTGCCGCTCGCTGCCGCTCGGGTCGCGGTCCATATGACAGCACAAGCACGAGGAACATCTGCGAGATGGGCGCGGGCCGAACCGGCGTGTCCGAGGCGACGTGTGCGGCCGTTCGGAGCTACCAGAGCAGCTCTGTGCCGCGCCGTGCCGTGGAAAGGTGCGAAAACATGCACACAAGACACAGGCTTTTCGACAAAGTATCCATCTCTTGTAGCGACGAAAGGTAAATTTTTGTTTACAAATTTGCCGTTGTGCACTGCTACAAAACAATATGCCCTGACGTATTTCACAACATTTCTGTCACTTCATACTGTTTTGTTATTTCCAGAGACTCTTTGCAAGTCTTCCTTGGCGCACTCTTTTCAAACTGAGTTCCTTAATATCGTATCTTACGATAGTTTAAAATCAGTATGGAAGCATCTTTGTCACATGAGAAAGGTAGCATGAAAAAACGGCTGGCAGGGGTAGCGACAAGAAAGCAAGAAATGAAGACAGCCAGAGTTCCCAGGCGGTCGCCGATCCGAATATAAACGTTGTTGCTTATCTTCGGTGGTCGGACGGGAACAGGTTTTTTTTAATGTAGTTAGTTTTTGGAATTTAGCGCTCCTACAAAACAGTAGGCTCTGACGCATTTCAAGAGCACATCTGTCGATTCGCAGTGTTTCGTTATTTTCAACGAGTTCCTAGCACTCTTCCTCCGCGCATTCTTGTACAAACTGAGTTCATTACTGTAATTTCGCATCTTACGTTTAATACAGTAGTTTAAAATGCTTGTGGAAGCATCTTCGTCGCACCTGAGAGTTTGTATGAAAAGAGGGCTGGCAGGTGTAGTGACATAAAATTTAAAAGAAGAGAGGGAGCCAACAGCACCCGGTGTTCCCAGGCGGTCACCCATCCAAGTACTAACCGGGCCCGATGTTGCTTAACTTCGGTGATCGGACGAGAACCGGTGTATTCAACATGGTATGGCCGTTGGCGTCCTTATACTGTAGCCGCACGGCACAAGAAGGCTTCGCCTCTCCTCCCAATACACGCAATCGCCATTTTCGGTGGCACATTTGACGCAAAGCACGTCCTTCCACCTCGAAGGCGACGCGCAGTGCGGCGCGCCGCCACGTGGGTCAGACGCACAACACAGCTGCTCGTTGCACCGCCTGTCATTCGTTTGGTTCGTGCGGCCTCCGACACTCGCGGGAGACGCACCTTGTTATTGTTGTCCGTCGCAGGGATTGCGCGCGGCCGGGCGGCGGGTGGACTGCGCGGGGTGTGGCAGTGTCCTGCTGGACCGAGAGAAGCGTTCTCACCTGCCTGACACGCGTCGCGCTTCTAGATATTTGCGTAATTCGCACGGTGCATAATCGGCTGTCACCTTCCGTCCCGACTTGTCCCGACTTTGCTCGACTGCCGCTCGCTGCCGCTCGGGTCGCGGTCCATATGACAGCACAAGCACGAGGAACATCTGCGAGATGGGCGCGGGCCGAACCGGCGTGTCCGAGGCGACGTGTGCGGCCGTTCGGAGCTACCAGAGCAGCTCTGTGCCGCGCCGTGCCGTGGAAAGGTGCGAAAACATGCACACAAGACACAGGCTTTTCGACAAAGTATCCATCTCTTGTAGCGACGAAAGGTAAATTTTTGTTTACAAATTTGCCGTTGTGCACTGCTACAAAACAATATGCCCTGACGTATTTCACAACATTTCTGTCACTTCATACTGTTTTGTTATTTCCAGAGACTCTTTGCAAGTCTTCCTTGGCGCACTCTTTTCAAACTGAGTTCCTTAATATCGTATCTTACGATAGTTTAAAATCAGTATGGAAGCATCTTTGTCACATGAGAAAGGTAGCATGAAAAAACGGCTGGCAGGGGTAGCGACAAGAAAGCAAGAAATGAAGACAGCCAGAGTTCCCAGGCGGTCGCCGATCCGAATATAAACGTTGTTGCTTATCTTCGGTGGTCGGACGGGAACAGGTTTTTTTTAATGTAGTTAGTTTTTGGAATTTAGCGCTCCTACAAAACAGTAGGCTCTGACGCATTTCAAGAGCACATCTGTCGATTCGCAGTGTTTCGTTATTTTCAACGAGTTCCTAGCACTCTTCCTCCGCGCATTCTTGTACAAACTGAGTTCATTACTGTAATTTCGCATCTTACGTTTAATACAGTAGTTTAAAATGCTTGTGGAAGCATCTTCGTCGCACCTGAGAGTTTGTATGAAAAGAGGGCTGGCAGGTGTAGTGACATAAAATTTAAAAGAAGAGAGGGAGCCAACAGCACCCGGTGTTCCCAGGCGGTCACCCATCCAAGTACTAACCGGGCCCGATGTTGCTTAACTTCGGTGATCGGACGAGAACCGGTGTATTCAACATGGTATGGCCGTTGGCGTCCTTATACTGTAGCCGCACGGCACAAGAAGGCTTCGCCTCTCCTCCCAATACACGCAATCGCCATTTTCGGTGGCACATTTGACGCAAAGCACGTCCTTCCACCTCGAAGGCGACGCGCAGTGCGGCGCGCCGCCACGTGGGTCAGACGCACAACACAGCTGCTCGTTGCACCGCCTGTCATTCGTTTGGTTCGTGCGGCCTCCGACACTCGCGGGAGACGCACCTTGTTATTGTTGTCCGTCGCAGGGATTGCGCGCGGCCGGGCGGCGGGTGGACTGCGCGGGGTGTGGCAGTGTCCTGCTGGACCGAGAGAAGCGTTCTCACCTGCCTGACACGCGTCGCGCTTCTAGATATTTGCGTAATTCGCACGGTGCATAATCGGCTGTCACCTTCCGTCCCGACTTGTCCCGACTTTGCTCGACTGCCGCTCGCTGCCGCTCGGGTCGCGGTCCATATGACAGCACAAGCACGAGGAACATCTGCGAGATGGGCGCGGGCCGAACCGGCGTGTCCGAGGCGACGTGTGCGGCCGTTCGGAGCTACCAGAGCAGCTCTGTGCCGCGCCGTGCCGTGGAAAGGTGCGAAAACATGCACACAAGACACAGGCTTTTCGACAAAGTATCCATCTCTTGTAGCGACGAAAGGTAAATTTTTGTTTACAAATTTGCCGTTGTGCACTGCTACAAAACAATATGCCCTGACGTATTTCACAACATTTCTGTCACTTCATACTGTTTTGTTATTTCCAGAGACTCTTTGCAAGTCTTCCTTGGCGCACTCTTTTCAAACTGAGTTCCTTAATATCGTATCTTACGATAGTTTAAAATCAGTATGGAAGCATCTTTGTCACATGAGAAAGGTAGCATGAAAAAACGGCTGGCAGGGGTAGCGACAAGAAAGCAAGAAATGAAGACAGCCAGAGTTCCCAGGCGGTCGCCGATCCGAATATAAACGTTGTTGCTTATCTTCGGTGGTCGGACGGGAACAGGTTTTTTTTAATGTAGTTAGTTTTTGGAATTTAGCGCTCCTACAAAACAGTAGGCTCTGACGCATTTCAAGAGCACATCTGTCGATTCGCAGTGTTTCGTTATTTTCAACGAGTTCCTAGCACTCTTCCTCCGCGCATTCTTGTACAAACTGAGTTCATTACTGTAATTTCGCATCTTACGTTTAATACAGTAGTTTAAAATGCTTGTGGAAGCATCTTCGTCGCACCTGAGAGTTTGTATGAAAAGAGGGCTGGCAGGTGTAGTGACATAAAATTTAAAAGAAGAGAGGGAGCCAACAGCACCCGGTGTTCCCAGGCGGTCACCCATCCAAGTACTAACCGGGACCGATGTTGCTTAACTTCGGTGATCGGACGAGAACCGGTGTATTCAACATGGTATGGCCGTTGGCGTCCTTATACTGTAGCCGCACGGCACAAGAAGGCTTCGCCTCTCCTCCCAATACACGCAATCGCCATTTTCGGTGGCACATTTGACGCAAAGCACGTCCTTCCACCTCGATGGCGACGCGCAGTGCGGCGCGGGGTGTGGCAGTGTCCTGCTGGACCGAGAGAAGCGTTCTCACCTGCCTGACACGCGTCGCGCTTCTAGATATTTGCGTAATTCGCACGGTGCATAATCGGCTGTCACCTTCCGTCCCGACTTGTCCCGACTTTGCTCGACTGCCGCTCGCTGCCGCTCGGGTCGCGGTCCATATGACAGCACAAGCACGAGGAACATCTGCGAGATGGGCGCGGGCCGAACCGGCGTGTCCGAGGCGACGTGTGCGGCCGTTCGGAGCTACCAGAGCAGCTCTGTGCCGCGCCGTGCCGTGGAAAGGTGCGAAAACATGCACACAAGACACAGGCTTTTCGACAAAGTATCCATCTCTTGTAGCGACGAAAGGTAAATTTTTGTTTACAAATTTGCCGTTGTGCACTGCTACAAAACAATATGCCCTGACGTATTTCACAACATTTCTGTCACTTCATACTGTTTTGTTATTTCCAGAGACTCTTTGCAAGTCTTCCTTGGCGCACTCTTTTCAAACTGAGTTCCTTAATATCGTATCTTACGATAGTTTAAAATCAGTATGGAAGCATCTTTGTCACATGAGAAAGGTAGCATGAAAAAACGGCTGGCAGGGGTAGCGACAAGAAAGCAAGAAATGAAGACAGCCAGAGTTCCCAGGCGGTCGCCGATCCGAATATAAACGTTGTTGCTTATCTTCGGTGGTCGGACGGGAACAGGTTTTTTTTAATGTAGTTAGTTTTTGGAATTTAGCGCTCCTACAAAACAGTAGGCTCTGACGCATTTCAAGAGCACATCTGTCGATTCGCAGTGTTTCGTTATTTTCAACGAGTTCCTAGCACTCTTCCTCCGCGCATTCTTGTACAAACTGAGTTCATTACTGTAATTTCGCATCTTACGTTTAATACAGTAGTTTAAAATGCTTGTGGAAGCATCTTCGTCGCACCTGAGAGTTTGTATGAAAAGAGGGCTGGCAGGTGTAGTGACATAAAATTTAAAAGAAGAGAGGGAGCCAACAGCACCCGGTGTTCCCAGGCGGTCACCCATCCAAGTACTAACCGGGCCCGATGTTGCTTAACTTCGGTGATCGGACGAGAACCGGTGTATTCAACATGGTATGGCCGTTGGCGTCCTTATACTGTAGCCGCACGGCACAAGAAGGCTTCGCCTCTCCTCCCAATACACGCAATCGCCATTTTCGGTGGCACATTTGACGCAAAGCACGTCCTTCCACCTCGAAGGCGACGCGCAGTGCGGCGCGCCGCCACGTGGGTCAGACGCACAACACAGCTGCTCGTTGCACCGCCTGTCATTCGTTTGGTTCGTGCGGCCTCCGACACTCGCGGGAGACGCACCTTGTTATTGTTGTCCGTCGCAGGGATTGCGCGCGGCCGGGCGGCGGGTGGACTGCGCGGGGTGTGGCAGTGTCCTGCTGGACCGAGAGAAGCGTTCTCACCTGCCTGACACGCGTCGCGCTTCTAGATATTTGCGTAATTCGCACGGTGCATAATCGGCTGTCACCTTCCGTCCCGACTTGTCCCGACTTTGCTCGACTGCCGCTCGCTGCCGCTCGGGTCGCGGTCCATATGACAGCACAAGCACGAGGAACATCTGCGAGATGGGCGCGGGCCGAACCGGCGTGTCCGAGGCGACGTGTGCGGCCGTTCGGAGCTACCAGAGCAGCTCTGTGCCGCGCCGTGCCGTGGAAAGGTGCGAAAACATGCACACAAGACACAGGCTTTTCGACAAAGTATCCATCTCTTGTAGCGACGAAAGGTAAATTTTTGTTTACAAATTTGCCGTTGTGCACTGCTACAAAACAATATGCCCTGACGTATTTCACAACATTTCTGTCACTTCATACTGTTTTGTTATTTCCAGAGACTCTTTGCAAGTCTTCCTTGGCGCACTCTTTTCAAACTGAGTTCCTTAATATCGTATCTTACGATAGTTTAAAATCAGTATGGAAGCATCTTTGTCACATGAGAAAGGTAGCATGAAAAAACGGCTGGCAGGGGTAGCGACAAGAAAGCAAGAAATGAAGACAGCCAGAGTTCCCAGGCGGTCGCCGATCCGAATATAAACGTTGTTGCTTATCTTCGGTGGTCGGACGGGAACAGGTTTTTTTTAATGTAGTTAGTTTTTGGAATTTAGCGCTCCTACAAAACAGTAGGCTCTGACGCATTTCAAGAGCACATCTGTCGATTCGCAGTGTTTCGTTATTTTCAACGAGTTCCTAGCACTCTTCCTCCGCGCATTCTTGTACAAACTGAGTTCATTACTGTAATTTCGCATCTTACGTTTAATACAGTAGTTTAAAATGCTTGTGGAAGCATCTTCGTCGCACCTGAGAGTTTGTATGAAAAGAGGGCTGGCAGGTGTAGTGACATAAAATTTAAAAGAAGAGAGGGAGCCAACAGCACCCGGTGTTCCCAGGCGGTCACCCATCCAAGTACTAACCGGGCCCGATGTTGCTTAACTTCGGTGATCGGACGAGAACCGGTGTATTCAACATGGTATGGCCGTTGGCGTCCTTATACTGTAGCCGCACGGCACAAGAAGGCTTCGCCTCTCCTCCCAATACACGCAATCGCCATTTTCGGTGGCACATTTGACGCAAAGCACGTCCTTCCACCTCGAAGGCGACGCGCAGTGCGGCGCGCCGCCACGTGGGTCAGACGCACAACACAGCTGCTCGTTGCACCGCCTGTCATTCGTTTGGTTCGTGCGGCCTCCGACACTCGCGGGAGACGCACCTTGTTATTGTTGTCCGTCGCAGGGATTGCGCGCGGCCGGGCGGCGGGTGGACTGCGCGGGGTGTGGCAGTGTCCTGCTGGACCGAGAGAAGCGTTCTCACCTGCCTGACACGCGTCGCGCTTCTAGATATTTGCGTAATTCGCACGGTGCATAATCGGCTGTCACCTTCCGTCCCGACTTGTCCCGACTTTGCTCGACTGCCGCTCGCTGCCGCTCGGGTCGCGGTCCATATGACAGCACAAGCACGAGGAACATCTGCGAGATGGGCGCGGGCCGAACCGGCGTGTCCGAGGCGACGTGTGCGGCCGTTCGGAGCTACCAGAGCAGCTCTGTGCCGCGCCGTGCCGTGGAAAGGTGCGAAAACATGCACACAAGACACAGGCTTTTCGACAAAGTATCCATCTCTTGTAGCGACGAAAGGTAAATTTTTGTTTACAAATTTGCCGTTGTGCACTGCTACAAAACAATATGCCCTGACGTATTTCACAACATTTCTGTCACTTCATACTGTTTTGTTATTTCCAGAGACTCTTTGCAAGTCTTCCTTGGCGCACTCTTTTCAAACTGAGTTCCTTAATATCGTATCTTACGATAGTTTAAAATCAGTATGGAAGCATCTTTGTCACATGAGAAAGGTAGCATGAAAAAACGGCTGGCAGGGGTAGCGACAAGAAAGCAAGAAATGAAGACAGCCAGAGTTCCCAGGCGGTCGCCGATCCGAATATAAACGTTGTTGCTTATCTTCGGTGGTCGGACGGGAACAGGTTTTTTTTAATGTAGTTAGTTTTTGGAATTTAGCGCTCCTACAAAACAGTAGGCTCTGACGCATTTCAAGAGCACATCTGTCGATTCGCAGTGTTTCGTTATTTTCAACGAGTTCCTAGCACTCTTCCTCCGCGCATTCTTGTACAAACTGAGTTCATTACTGTAATTTCGCATCTTACGTTTAATACAGTAGTTTAAAATGCTTGTGGAAGCATCTTCGTCGCACCTGAGAGTTTGTATGAAAAGAGGGCTGGCAGGTGTAGTGACATAAAATTTAAAAGAAGAGAGGGAGCCAACAGCACCCGGTGTTCCCAGGCGGTCACCCATCCAAGTACTAACCGGGCCCGATGTTGCTTAACTTCGGTGATCGGACGAGAACCGGTGTATTCAACATGGTATGGCCGTTGGCGTCCTTATACTGTAGCCGCACGGCACAAGAAGGCTTCGCCTCTCCTCCCAATACACGCAATCGCCATTTTCGGTGGCACATTTGACGCAAAGCACGTCCTTCCACCTCGAAGGCGACGCGCAGTGCGGCGCGCCGCCACGTGGGTCAGACGCACAACACAGCTGCTCGTTGCACCGCCTGTCATTCGTTTGGTTCGTGCGGCCTCCGACACTCGCGGGAGACGCACCTTGTTATTGTTGTCCGTCGCAGGGATTGCGCGCGGCCGGGCGGCGGGTGGACTGCGCGGGGTGTGGCAGTGTCCTGCTGGACCGAGAGAAGCGTTCTCACCTGCCTGACACGCGTCGCGCTTCTAGATATTTGCGTAATTCGCACGGTGCATAATCGGCTGTCACCTTCCGTCCCGACTTGTCCCGACTTTGCTCGACTGCCGCTCGCTGCCGCTCGGGTCGCGGTCCATATGACAGCACAAGCACGAGGAACATCTGCGAGATGGGCGCGGGCCGAACCGGCGTGTCCGAGGCGACGTGTGCGGCCGTTCGGAGCTACCAGAGCAGCTCTGTGCCGCGCCGTGCCGTGGAAAGGTGCGAAAACATGCACACAAGACACAGGCTTTTCGACAAAGTATCCATCTCTTGTAGCGACGAAAGGTAAATTTTTGTTTACAAATTTGCCGTTGTGCACTGCTACAAAACAATATGCCCTGACGTATTTCACAACATTTCTGTCACTTCATACTGTTTTGTTATTTCCAGAGACTCTTTGCAAGTCTTCCTTGGCGCACTCTTTTCAAACTGAGTTCCTTAATATCGTATCTTACGATAGTTTAAAATCAGTATGGAAGCATCTTTGTCACATGAGAAAGGTAGCATGAAAAAACGGCTGGCAGGGGTAGCGACAAGAAAGCAAGAAATGAAGACAGCCAGAGTTCCCAGGCGGTCGCCGATCCGAATATAAACGTTGTTGCTTATCTTCGGTGGTCGGACGGGAACAGGTTTTTTTTAATGTAGTTAGTTTTTGGAATTTAGCGCTCCTACAAAACAGTAGGCTCTGACGCATTTCAAGAGCACATCTGTCGATTCGCAGTGTTTCGTTATTTTCAACGAGTTCCTAGCACTCTTCCTCCGCGCATTCTTGTACAAACTGAGTTCATTACTGTAATTTCGCATCTTACGTTTAATACAGTAGTTTAAAATGCTTGTGGAAGCATCTTCGTCGCACCTGAGAGTTTGTATGAAAAGAGGGCTGGCAGGTGTAGTGACATAAAATTTAAAAGAAGAGAGGGAGCCAAC
The DNA here is from genome assembly GCF_023897955.1 of Schistocerca gregaria. Taxonomy (NCBI): domain Eukaryota; kingdom Metazoa; phylum Arthropoda; class Insecta; order Orthoptera; family Acrididae; genus Schistocerca; species Schistocerca gregaria. The sequence goes on along the minus strand of NW_026061910.1, from coordinate 5,758 downwards.
AGCACCCGGTGTTCCCAGGCGGTCACCCATCCAAGTACTAACCGGGCCCGATGTTGCTTAACTTCGGTGATCGGACGAGAACCGGTGTATTCAACATGGTATGGCCGTTGGCGTCCTTATACTGTAGCCGCACGGCACAAGAAGGCTTCGCCTCTCCTCCCAATACACGCAATCGCCATTTTCGGTGGCACATTTGACGCAAAGCACGTCCTTCCACCTCGAAGGCGACGCGCAGTGCGGCGCGCCGCCACGTGGGTCAGACGCACAACACAGCTGCTCGTTGCACCGCCTGTCATTCGTTTGGTTCGTGCGGCCTCCGACACTCGCGGGAGACGCACCTTGTTATTGTTGTCCGTCGCAGGGATTGCGCGCGGCCGGGCGGCGGGTGGACTGCGCGGGGTGTGGCAGTGTCCTGCTGGACCGAGAGAAGCGTTCTCACCTGCCTGACACGCGTCGCGCTTCTAGATATTTGCGTAATTCGCACGGTGCATAATCGGCTGTCACCTTCCGTCCCGACTTGTCCCGACTTTGCTCGACTGCCGCTCGCTGCCGCTCGGGTCGCGGTCCATATGACAGCACAAGCACGAGGAACATCTGCGAGATGGGCGCGGGCCGAACCGGCGTGTCCGAGGCGACGTGTGCGGCCGTTCGGAGCTACCAGAGCAGCTCTGTGCCGCGCCGTGCCGTGGAAAGGTGCGAAAACATGCACACAAGACACAGGCTTTTCGACAAAGTATCCATCTCTTGTAGCGACGAAAGGTAAATTTTTGTTTACAAATTTGCCGTTGTGCACTGCTACAAAACAATATGCCCTGACGTATTTCACAACATTTCTGTCACTTCATACTGTTTTGTTATTTCCAGAGACTCTTTGCAAGTCTTCCTTGGCGCACTCTTTTCAAACTGAGTTCCTTAATATCGTATCTTACGATAGTTTAAAATCAGTATGGAAGCATCTTTGTCACATGAGAAAGGTAGCATGAAAAAACGGCTGGCAGGGGTAGCGACAAGAAAGCAAGAAATGAAGACAGCCAGAGTTCCCAGGCGGTCGCCGATCCGAATATAAACGTTGTTGCTTATCTTCGGTGGTCGGACGGGAACAGGTTTTTTTTAATGTAGTTAGTTTTTGGAATTTAGCGCTCCTACAAAACAGTAGGCTCTGACGCATTTCAAGAGCACATCTGTCGATTCGCAGTGTTTCGTTATTTTCAACGAGTTCCTAGCACTCTTCCTCCGCGCATTCTTGTACAAACTGAGTTCATTACTGTAATTTCGCATCTTACGTTTAATACAGTAGTTTAAAATGCTTGTGGAAGCATCTTCGTCGCACCTGAGAGTTTGTATGAAAAGAGGGCTGGCAGGTGTAGTGACATAAAATTTAAAAGAAGAGAGGGAGCCAACAGCACCCGGTGTTCCCAGGCGGTCACCCATCCAAGTACTAACCGGGCCCGATGTTGCTTAACTTCGGTGATCGGACGAGAACCGGTGTATTCAACATGGTATGGCCGTTGGCGTCCTTATACTGTAGCCGCACGGCACAAGAAGGCTTCGCCTCTCCTCCCAATACACGCAATCGCCATTTTCGGTGGCACATTTGACGCAAAGCACGTCCTTCCACCTCGAAGGCGACGCGCAGTGCGGCGCGCCGCCACGTGGGTCAGACGCACAACACAGCTGCTCGTTGCACCGCCTGTCATTCGTTTGGTTCGTGCGGCCTCCGACACTCGCGGGAGACGCACCTTGTTATTGTTGTCCGTCGCAGGGATTGCGCGCGGCCGGGCGGCGGGTGGACTGCGCGGGGTGTGGCAGTGTCCTGCTGGACCGAGAGAAGCGTTCTCACCTGCCTGACACGCGTCGCGCTTCTAGATATTTGCGTAATTCGCACGGTGCATAATCGGCTGTCACCTTCCGTCCCGACTTGTCCCGACTTTGCTCGACTGCCGCTCGCTGCCGCTCGGGTCGCGGTCCATATGACAGCACAAGCACGAGGAACATCTGCGAGATGGGCGCGGGCCGAACCGGCGTGTCCGAGGCGACGTGTGCGGCCGTTCGGAGCTACCAGAGCAGCTCTGTGCCGCGCCGTGCCGTGGAAAGGTGCGAAAACATGCACACAAGACACAGGCTTTTCGACAAAGTATCCATCTCTTGTAGCGACGAAAGGTAAATTTTTGTTTACAAATTTGCCGTTGTGCACTGCTACAAAACAATATGCCCTGACGTATTTCACAACATTTCTGTCACTTCATACTGTTTTGTTATTTCCAGAGACTCTTTGCAAGTCTTCCTTGGCGCACTCTTTTCAAACTGAGTTCCTTAATATCGTATCTTACGATAGTTTAAAATCAGTATGGAAGCATCTTTGTCACATGAGAAAGGTAGCATGAAAAAACGGCTGGCAGGGGTAGCGACAAGAAAGCAAGAAATGAAGACAGCCAGAGTTCCCAGGCGGTCGCCGATCCGAATATAAACGTTGTTGCTTATCTTCGGTGGTCGGACGGGAACAGGTTTTTTTTAATGTAGTTAGTTTTTGGAATTTAGCGCTCCTACAAAACAGTAGGCTCTGACGCATTTCAAGAGCACATCTGTCGATTCGCAGTGTTTCGTTATTTTCAACGAGTTCCTAGCACTCTTCCTCCGCGCATTCTTGTACAAACTGAGTTCATTACTGTAATTTCGCATCTTACGTTTAATACAGTAGTTTAAAATGCTTGTGGAAGCATCTTCGTCGCACCTGAGAGTTTGTATGAAAAGAGGGCTGGCAGGTGTAGTGACATAAAATTTAAAAGAAGAGAGGGAGCCAACAGCACCCGGTGTTCCCAGGCGGTCACCCATCCAAGTACTAACCGGGACCGATGTTGCTTAACTTCGGTGATCGGACGAGAACCGGTGTATTCAACATGGTATGGCCGTTGGCGTCCTTATACTGTAGCCGCACGGCACAAGAAGGCTTCGCCTCTCCTCCCAATACACGCAATCGCCATTTTCGGTGGCACATTTGACGCAAAGCACGTCCTTCCACCTCGAAGGCGACGCGCAGTGCGGCGCGGGGTGTGGCAGTGTCCTGCTGGACCGAGAGAAGCGTTCTCACCTGCCTGACACGCGTCGCGCTTCTAGATATTTGCGTAATTCGCACGGTGCATAATCGGCTGTCACCTTCCGTCCCGACTTGTCCCGACTTTGCTCGACTGCCGCTCGCTGCCGCTCGGGTCGCGGTCCATATGACAGCACAAGCACGAGGAACATCTGCGAGATGGGCGCGGGCCGAACCGGCGTGTCCGAGGCGACGTGTGCGGCCGTTCGGAGCTACCAGAGCAGCTCTGTGCCGCGCCGTGCCGTGGAAAGGTGCGAAAACATGCACACAAGACACAGGCTTTTCGACAAAGTATCCATCTCTTGTAGCGACGAAAGGTAAATTTTTGTTTACAAATTTGCCGTTGTGCACTGCTACAAAACAATATGCCCTGACGTATTTCACAACATTTCTGTCACTTCATACTGTTTTGTTATTTCCAGAGACTCTTTGCAAGTCTTCCTTGGCGCACTCTTTTCAAACTGAGTTCCTTAATATCGTATCTTACGATAGTTTAAAATCAGTATGGAAGCATCTTTGTCACATGAGAAAGGTAGCATGAAAAAACGGCTGGCAGGGGTAGCGACAAGAAAGCAAGAAATGAAGACAGCCAGAGTTCCCAGGCGGTCGCCGATCCGAATATAAACGTTGTTGCTTATCTTCGGTGGTCGGACGGGAACAGGTTTTTTTTAATGTAGTTAGTTTTTGGAATTTAGCGCTCCTACAAAACAGTAGGCTCTGACGCATTTCAAGAGCACATCTGTCGATTCGCAGTGTTTCGTTATTTTCAACGAGTTCCTAGCACTCTTCCTCCGCGCATTCTTGTACAAACTGAGTTCATTACTGTAATTTCGCATCTTACGTTTAATACAGTAGTTTAAAATGCTTGTGGAAGCATCTTCGTCGCACCTGAGAGTTTGTATGAAAAGAGGGCTGGCAGGTGTAGTGACATAAAATTTAAAAGAAGAGAGGGAGCCAACAGCACCCGGTGTTCCCAGGCGGTCACCCATCCAAGTACTAACCGGGCCCGATGTTGCTTAACTTCGGTGATCGGACGAGAACCGGTGTATTCAACATGGTATGGCCGTTGGCGTCCTTATACTGTAGCCGCACGGCACAAGAAGGCTTCGCCTCTCCTCCCAATACACGCAATCGCCATTTTCGGTGGCACATTTGACGCAAAGCACGTCCTTCCACCTCGAAGGCGACGCGCAGTGCGGCGCGCCGCCACGTGGGTCAGACGCACAACACAGCTGCTCGTTGCACCGCCTGTCATTCGTTTGGTTCGTGCGGCCTCCGACACTCGCGGGAGACGCACCTTGTTATTGTTGTCCGTCGCAGGGATTGCGCGCGGCCGGGCGGCGGGTGGACTGCGCGGGGTGTGGCAGTGTCCTGCTGGACCGAGAGAAGCGTTCTCACCTGCCTGACACGCGTCGCGCTTCTAGATATTTGCGTAATTCGCACGGTGCATAATCGGCTGTCACCTTCCGTCCCGACTTGTCCCGACTTTGCTCGACTGCCGCTCGCTGCCGCTCGGGTCGCGGTCCATATGACAGCACAAGCACGAGGAACATCTGCGAGATGGGCGCGGGCCGAACCGGCGTGTCCGAGGCGACGTGTGCGGCCGTTCGGAGCTACCAGAGCAGCTCTGTGCCGCGCCGTGCCGTGGAAAGGTGCGAAAACATGCACACAAGACACAGGCTTTTCGACAAAGTATCCATCTCTTGTAGCGACGAAAGGTAAATTTTTGTTTACAAATTTGCCGTTGTGCACTGCTACAAACACGCGATCTAGTGTGTATTTCACAACATTTCTGTCACTTCATACTGTTTTGTTATTTCCAGAGACTCTTTGCAAGTCTTCCTTGGCGCACTCTTTTCAAACTGAGTTCCTTAATATCGTATCTTACGATAGTTTAAAATCAGTATGGAAGCATCTTTGTCACATGAGAAAGGTAGCATGAAAAAACGGCTGGCAGGGGTAGCGACAAGAAAGCAAGAAATGAAGACAGCCAGAGTTCCCAGGCGGTCGCCGATCCGAATATAAACGTTGTTGCTTATCTTCGGTGGTCGGACGGGAACAGGTTTTTTTTAATGTAGTTAGTTTTTGGAATTTAGCGCTCCTACAAAACAGTAGGCTCTGACGCATTTCAAGAGCACATCTGTCGATTCGCAGTGTTTCGTTATTTTCAACGAGTTCCTAGCACTCTTCCTCCGCGCATTCTTGTACAAACTGAGTTCATTACTGTAATTTCGCATCTTACGTTTAATACAGTAGTTTAAAATGCTTGTGGAAGCATCTTCGTCGCACCTGAGAGTTTGTATGAAAAGAGGGCTGGCAGGTGTAGTGACATAAAATTTAAAAGAAGAGAGGGAGCCAACAGCACCCGGTGTTCCCAGGCGGTCACCCATCCAAGTACTAACCGGGCCCGATGTTGCTTAACTTCGGTGATCGGACGAGAACCGGTGTATTCAACATGGTATGGCCGTTGGCGTCCTTATACTGTAGCCGCACGGCACAAGAAGGCTTCGCCTCTCCTCCCAATACACGCAATCGCCATTTTCGGTGGCACATTTGACGCAAAGCACGTCCTTCCACCTCGAAGGCGACGCGCAGTGCGGCGCGCCGCCACGTGGGTCAGACGCACAACACAGCTGCTCGTTGCACCGCCATCTGTCTCGCGTGTGT